>NC_048407.1:31810248-31932498 GCF_013103735.1 Etheostoma cragini
AGGTGCTGCGGTGGACAGCACAGTGTCTGAGCCGGAGCAGCAGGCTCACCCCACTTCGACACCGGCCCACACCCTGCGACTGCTGCATCTGTCTGGACAGGGAACACTAGTGCAGGAAAGCCTGTCCCAGTAAGTCACAAGAGTTCTCTCATATTGAGTTATCCTGTCCGCTATCCATCCTGTTGAACCTTGTTAACCGATCGTGAATCATTAACTGACAAGCAAGCGACGAGTCATCGTTGATGTAGCAGCAGCGTCCAGCAGAGAGCCACAAACTCGGCATTCAAAAGAAGCTTAGAACACAGCTTGTCAAACATTTTTCTGTAACTTTTTCATTTTTTTATTTTTGTTTTAATTACAGTTTTTAAATAGGTCAAAACTCTTATTGTTGGTCAAGGGTTAAACGGTTAATCCTAAACATCCTTACTGTCCTCACACAAGTGAAAGCTAGCTAATGACCTAATATTCTGTTGTCTTTGCACCTTTTTTCCAGGAGCTCTGTTGACTATGTTGCCCCCACCCAAGACAACTTCACCCACACCCCTTTAATTGTTCCCAATTCACCAACTGGACCAGAGAATGAACACGGTGAATGATTTAACCTACTTTTATGGCTGACTTTGAATTGAAAGTCAGCTGGTAAGTGGAGCTAAAATGAGTTTGCTTTGTCAGGTGCTGATGAAGCGATGGATACTTCACTGCCCCCAGAAGACCGAGCCGGAGAAAAGGAAGAGCCAATGGAAACGGAGGCAGACTCCAAGCCACACCCGTCCGCCTCAACTCCTCTATCCCAGAATTCCCCTGGATTTGTGTTGGAGCGAGCTCTCGCTATACCCTCCCAGCCAGAGTTCTCTCATGTGTGTACATTTTTTATTTGAATCAATTAGCATTCATTTGTTTTAGGGCTGCAGCTCATGGTACCTCACTGCGTTTTAAATGAATGAAAAGATGAATTAGTTAGTTGTTGAGTGAAATGTCAGAAGATAAAGAATATCGACCCTCACAATTCACCAGAAAATTCCGTTATTTTACCTCGCAGTATGTTTTTTAAATCATTGATTAGTGTTTTTTGAGCCTATATTCCACCCCTGCAATGTGCCATACGCATTATGAAATAAGCTCAGTGTTTGGCAGTTTTGTTTGAAAAATGATTGTTCTTGATTTACTATCTGTCAATTGACTGATTGCCTAAGCGACTAATTGTTTTCGAACAGATTAGTTTATTTTTGACTCGCATCCTGGTTTGCCATTTGGATGCAGCGATTTGTTTACTAATCGATCAACAGAAAATTGTCAACAATTTTGCTTATTGATGAGTATTTTATCAAGTGAAGAGTGCTTAACTTTCTCTTAAGATATGGGAAATGTTCCTGATTTTAGTGTAAGTTGCCATATCTTTGGATTTTTCTAATATTTTTAAGGCTAGAGATTAAACAATTTCTTAAATGTTTAGTAAGAATCAGCATTTGAATCAATAATGAAAATAATTTGTTGTTTCTGCCCTAGTTCATGATATTCCATGCGTGTGTTTTTCTGTTTTCTCAGGATGTGTTTGTCCCAACGCAGAGCCAAGAGGCACCACAACAGTCAGATAAGAAGATGACATCATTGCCTCGCGAGACACAGTCTCAACAGCTGGAGTCAGCTGCTTTCACTTTGCCTTTGCAGCTCTCTATGAACACACAGAGCAGTAGCCCAGCCCAGAAGGAACTCATTGAGGAGGACAGCCAGGCCACTCAGATCGAGGAACTGGAGGAGCCGCCCGCTGTCGACACCAGCGACTCCGTGGTTTCACACCAGAGGAGCGAGAGCAACGGCGTCTCTTCAGAGTCACAAACCGCCACCAGTTCTAAAGCTTCCGCCTTTGCTAAATCACCAAAGCATCGCAGTGAATGTGCCACGAAGGAGCCGTCCAATCTGTCGCAGCAGTCTGACGTGCACAAAAAGACCTCTTGGAATGTGCAAGATGTGAATGTAAAAGACCGTAAGAGTGACAACAAAGAGGCGTGCTCTGCTGACGCAGTGTCCTGCTCTCAACCAAAGTTTGATCCCTCCGATCTGACTGTTAACAGCTGTGTCCAGGAGACCCCCCCAGACACTACACCATGCAGTTTGTCCTCGCAGTCTATGATCTCTATCACATCTGTTGTGGATGTGGTGAAGGGTTCTGTAGACTTGAGGAAGGAAGGAGGAACTGCAAAGAGTCCTTCCGTAAAATCGTTTTCACAAAAGTGTGGAACGGGTGGCAACAGTCAAACTGTCAAAGACGTGATGGATGAGCCTGTGCAGGGCGAGGTCGAAGAGGAGGTAGTGATGGAGGAGGGGGAGAGCGCATTTGGAGGCGGGGCCTCAGGAATGGCTCTGGCCCTCTCGCAGAGCCAGCTGTTGTCTCCTGAGCCCGTGGAGCGGGAGAGCGGCGACAGAGGAGAGGACAGTGTCATCGTCGTTACAGACAGCGAGGGAGACTCCCAGGTTCTTCAGAAAGACGTGTCATCACAATCAAAAACCAACAGTTCCCAGCCAATCGGAGGCAACGTGTCCATCTCCACTAACGGCCACGAGTCCCAGGCGCAGGCGAAAAAGGTGCACCCGGCTCCTGATAGGTTCTCCCAGACTGAGAGGGTGGGGCCTGAACCAGAGGGTCTCAAAGACAAGAGCCTGAGTGATAGCTCGGGAGGTAAGATGGGCACAGATATACTGTACTGTATGTCACAGTCAGCAAAGTGTGACATCCACTACTTAGTTAAAAGCAGCGTTTTTAAAACCTGGATTTGGGACGATTAAAGAGGTTGAGAAAAAACATTAACATACAAACATTGTAGCAGATTAGCCCAAACACTTTATTTGGAGGTCAAACATAAAGTCTTGGGCTGCAACTGAAAAAATTATTTTCATTGTTAATCGGTTGATTATTTTCTTGATTCAGTAATATTATATTTTAATTAAGTTGTAGCTTCTGGTATAGAAAATGCGTTGGCAATACACTCCCCCAGATACTACTTATTACATAAATTCAACAAGGATTTTTTTAGCAGATTTTTAGTCTGCATAGATACATTTGAGTTAAGAGTTAATGGCTGTGTTAGAGTCACAGCATCTCTCTTCGAGACCAATCTTGCTTTCACTGGAGCCATGCTCTGAAGTAGATCTAATGTTAATCCAATGTTGCTTTTCTATTACAGAAATTTCCTTCCACTTCACACTTCCTAAAGAAGGGGAGCTGATTGGTCCTGCTGTCGGGGCCACGCCCCCTCTAATCAGCCAGCTGAAGCAGACGTTGAGACACAGCACTCCCATCGGTGGGTTCTTGTGCCGGACAAACTGGACAACATGTCCACTGAATGTCAAGTGGCATAACATGATCTAATGTTAAGCTTCTTTAATGCTTTTCTTTTTCTCCAGAGATCAGTTCCTTTTCTGAAAAGTCAGGCGTGGTGGGGGATGTCTCCGCAGACGGGGCAATGGCAGCCAGTGACATTGTGTCAGGGGAAAGCGGGGATGACACGACGGAAAAGGGAGACGGGAAGCTGAGTTTGAGGATGAAGCTGGTGACCCCCGTCGAAGAGGGCAGCTCGGAGCGGTTCAGCCTGCAGAGTAAGAGCTGTCAGCGGGCTGTTCCTCCCTCACACTTTCATGCTCAACCCTGGGCGTGTGTATCTTTTGGGAGTGATTAGATCAGTCAAAATTGGCCCAAAAATGGCAATTAAAGATAATTAAAAAAAAAACTGTTTTGTTCTATACAAATATTCTTTGCACATTATGTCCATAAGAGGGCAAACCAATACAACAGGAGACATAAGGGGCGGCTGTGGCTCAGTGGTAGAGCGGTTGCCTGCCAATTGGAAGGTTAGCGGTTCGATCCCCGCCCCTGCAGTCATTGTTGAAGTGTCCTTGCCCCCGGTGCATCAGAGTGAGAGTGTGTGTGAGTGTTTATCTGATGAGCAGGTGGCACCTTGTATGGCAGCCCCGGCCACAGTGTATGAATGGTTGTGAATGGTGAATGTTTCCTGTAGACGTAAAAGCGCTTTGAGTAGTCGTTAAGACTGGAAAAGCGCTATATAAATACTGCACATTTACATAACTACGTGTTGTATGTTTATTTATTAAAAATGTTTTTTCAATTATCTACATACCGGCACATTACATATTAAAGTAATAAAACAATGTTCTATATATCTTTGTTTAAACACTGAAGACCTCTCTACGTCCTTCTCTCTGGAGAGGGCAGGAAGCAGGACACAGTGTGCATTACACCGTGTCACAGAGCCAGTCTGTTATTTGGTCATAAACAACGGAGTCTCTTGCCGTCCCTTGAATTTGTCTGACGATTTCGGCGGCAGCCCTTCCCAACAGAATCAAATAGTCTGTCCAGTTACGCTGCTTTGAGACACAGCTTCTTGTAACTTTGAGATTTCCGTTGCCGTCTAAGTGGAGTCCTCTTCTTCCCCCTCGTTGTTTGTTTACCTTCGGTAGCGCCAGCCTGTGTAACAGGACTTCATCAACATGCCAACTGGCTCGCTGTGAGTTCTGGAGACAAGTAGACAATCATCTGGGCTCCATCAGTCAGCGAGCTAAGTAGCAGTGGCCCAGGCCCCGGCAAGCATGCGAGGCAGTTTGTTTTTTAACAATATTGAAATGTACATTTAGATAAACGAATGTCTGTTAAATATTAAATGATTTAAATACATAAATATTTATCTATAAGTTTGTATTTAGGATATTAATTGCCAGCCGTGTGTTGAATGCACTCATCGCCCCCTCATTTATAAATGTCTAATTTCTATCCCCCAGAGCCAGCACTATCAGAAGAGGATGAATCTGTTGTCAAGGTTACCACTGTTGCCAAGGCTGTTACCAGGTAACCTGGCACTCTCTCTTTATGCACATTAACTGAATTCTTTCATAAGTGTGTTACTTCCTTCCACTCAGTCCCTTGGGAATGAAAAGCAGCTGAAGGACGTTCTTCAGCCTCTTTCTTCACACACAGTGGCACCGATGTATTGAGATATTTATACATGTCTCTTGTAAGCTGTTTGAGCAGTCAGACTTACGGCTAGTTTAAGGTCCAACTGATGAAAAGTACACCTATTCGAGTGGCTCTGTTTTTCATTCATAGATCTATTTGAGCCCAAGTGATGTACCAGCATGGCCATCTTTAGCTTATCACAAATATCTCAGTTAGTTAGTTAGTATGTTGGCTCATGAGTGTCAGCTCAGAGGTACAGTATGTTTGAGGTAGAGATGTCCTGAGCCAGACATCTCTAGAAGAAGATAGTTTGAAATGGCATATTTTAATGAATCTATATGAGCTCAAAATCCTTCTTACTTTACTGAACTCTACTGTGTTTTGTCCTCTCAGCCTCCTTCACCACAGTGTGAATGTTAAACATTATTTAGGCGCACTGTTGAGTGACTGCGAGTTTAGACAGAGGCTGTCAAAACACACAGGCTTTCAAAAACCTCCAACAAAATTCAACAGCAAAGAGCAGCGTAGAAATCTTTCGGTAAGAGCTTCTCAGCCAGCGCTGTTTGTCACCGGTCAAATTGGGAAAATGTCACCGTGGGTAGGACACATAAGCTGAAGACGGTTTTGACTTCTCTTTGGTAGAGCACATCGGTTAGTTGCAGTATAGTCTCCCCTTGCCAGACCTTCCTCCATCCACTGCGGATAAGGGTCTGGCTTTAGACCCATACCACAATCGTCTTGGGTGGTGCTAAGCACAGAGCCCTGTTGCCACTCACGAAGGAACTTAGATGTTTAGGTTCAAGTTTACTTTTAGACGTGCAACAGACAACCCCGATTGGACAGATAGTCTAGCTAGCTGTATGGATTTACCCTGCAGAGATCTGAGGACCAGGTAACTATAGTCCCTAATAAATCACCACAGTTTAAAATTCCAAAGCGAGAAAGCAGAAAGTAACAGACATCCACCCGAAAAGAGTGACATCCGCCGTAATTTCCTGCAGCAACGGACCAATCCCAGGAGTGGGACATCGTGGATATAGACTAGCGGCGGTTTAATGCATTTCAGGGTTTATTTACCACCAGCAGCGCAGTTTACACTGCTAGATCAATATGTTATTCAACTGCTTTGCAAGACAATTTTGTGCTGGTTGTAAAAAAAAATAAATAAAAAAAAAATAGGAGTGTAACCCTGATGTTCCATGTCCCAGCAGCCCGTCAGTGTTCAGTCGTGTCAGACAGGTGCACAGACAGCAGGAGCCAAGGGAGGACAGCCAGGCTGGAGGCAACACCACACCGGTCAGGTAAGCACGCTCACTGTTACAGGCCAGGAGTGTATCTTTCAGTGTAATGTATTATTTGTAATATGATCTCATGGAGCCGGATGTGATTCTTTTACTGTGACGAGAAAAAAAACATGTAGAAAACTGGGTGAAAATGGGTAATGAATGGCCAAAACGCCAGTGGCTTTCATCCCAGCTCCTTTCCCAGTTTCTCATTTGAATCCTGCAAGTAGTTTTTAACACTACTGTATGGAGCCGAAATGTCAGACTTTGTCAGACGGTTTCCACACACGTTTTAGCCAAATGTTGTACCCAGATGTATATTTGTGTCTGTGTGTATATATACACCTGGTCCTATGAGACTGAGTGGAATATATAAGACACCAGGGGAAAAGCCTGCCATATGCTCACAACAGTGTTGACCCATTTTTATTAGCTTTGTGGTCTAGATTTGGTTTTTAAAGATTATTTTACGGGCAATTTAGGCCTTTATTTTGACAGGACAGCTGGAGACATGAAAAGGAATAGAGATGGGGAATGACATGCATTACATGTCATTTAGCTGACGCTTTTAATCCAAAGCGACAATTGCTATATATGTGAGAGGTCGCTCCGGTTTTGTGTCTTGCTCAGGGACACACAAGGTGATATTATGTCTTTTTCACAAAATTCATCACCTTATCACTTTATCATGTCACCACCACATAATTTAAAAGATGCTATAAGGAAGGTTCATTTCATGTGTGTGTATGTGTGTTGAGTTGCACGCGTGTGTGCGTGTGTGCGCGACCTACTTTCTGGAGGAGGTTATTTTTTGCATATTCTCTTGGGAAACGTGAGCGCTGAGGTGTAGTTTTATACTCCTGCTTTGATACAGTGTGATTGTTTTACTAAATGTCTTCTGCAGTTGATTTTTCTCTTGAAACCACTTGCAGTAAACAGTTAAGATAACTGTGCTGTTTGCACACCGATGTTAATAGGAGACTTACCAGACTAAAAGTCTACTAGCAACACAATTTATTTAGGTAGGTTTTGTTGATTATTTTACCATCAAGTGAGGAAAAAAAATTAAGGGTGATGACGACAACACCAGAGGAAAAGTCATAATGAAAAGGCTTTGATTTCTGACACATAGGATTGGGGATAGTTTTTTTTATTTCTTATACCAGTGCTAAAACGGTACTTTAAAGACGATGCCGTTGCCTAAACTGTGCCTAAACACATTTAAGAACTATTCGATTGTTGGGTTTGTGAAATAACATCACAAAGTACGGTCTAGACCTGCACTTTTATTAAAAGCACAATGAGATGGTGAGGATAATCAGGTTGGGATTTGGCACTGTGTAAATAAAATTGAATTGAATTGAATTATTTCTACAGCCATGTTGTCCCAGTGTTGGAATCCACTTCAGTGTAATACAGTCACACTTTACACCGTTTAGCTGTCAGCATTGTAACCGTGTTTAATCTAGTTACTAGCTAACGTTAGTGTGGTAATATTGAGCGCCACATTCAGCGATGCTTCTGTTGTCTCTAACGTCCATTTTAGAGAAACAAAGAGAAGCGCAGAAGGCATTTAAGTGGCACCGAAATGAGGCCGTATTTGCACCAGGTTTTAAAAACCCAACTCTACTAACAGATAGCTCCTCGTGTTGCGGTTCAAGCAGATTGTAATATTGACAATATTTTGTTGAATTTCGACCAGATGTCCCACAGAGTCACATTTGTATCTTTTTAACATCTTTGCAGAGAGGAGCTGTTTGCCTCGCCACAGAGTAGCTCCCAGGCGTCCTCGCTGGGATGCAACAGCCTCCCGAACAGCCAATCAGAGCCTTCACAACAGGAAGCGTTGGCAGCACCGCAGGAGAGCCTTAAGGATCCTCCCGGCCCTACCGAGCAGTCTGGGGATAAGCAAGGACCCCCTCAAGCTCCAGAGCCACCCACCCCGAACAGGACCGATGGCAGTCAGAGGGCTCTTCAGCAGACCATCGCCTCTAGTCCGTCCAACAAGGTTAGTCAGTTACTGCGCACATCTGGAGCTCGCCACAGCACAAAGGATTAGCTATGCTAATGTAGAGCATGGATTTGAATATATTGTAGTCATGTTCTTACTAAAAATGGTGATTATGGTATGTTTCTGTATTATGTGACATGGTTGTTGTGGTGTTGATCACTCTGCCCTGTGTCTCAGCTCCGTCAGCGGACAGTCTCCCAGCAGACCAGCTTCGATACACCGGGGCTCCGCTCCCCAGCTGGCAGGGTGGGGACATCCAGCTGTTTAGCTGTTTTTTAATTCTGCTTATGTCTGTGAATATTTTCCCGTTGACTCTCTTGAATTTTGCCTTAAAGGGTGAACCAGAGTCTCCGTCCTTTAGAAGAACCGCAGCCCCCGCCCACCGCAGACACGTGCGCACCATCCAGGAAGTACGAACCACCGTCACACGGGTCATCACAGACGTGTATTATGAGGACGGCAAAGAGGTGGAACGCAAAGTCACCGAGGTAGCCGACAGATTTCCCTTGTCTCTGGTCTTTGACAGGAAGAGTTATCAAAATGTCTTTAGCTGTAAGGTGAACTTTCATACACCCAGTTGTCGTTTCATTAGGTCCACCAAGCTGAAACTAACTCCTGAAACTACTCGGTATAATGCTAAACAATTCAACAGCACCACAAACTACATCCTCCTCAATCTCCATATATACACATTTTAAGTGGTTATGGCATTTTTTGTTAAATGGATTGATGATCTACGGTAATATGCAACTTCATTAGCAAGTTAGAAATTACATATTTCATATCTTTTTGAATTGAAAATGTGTGACTTCTTTATATTAAAGAGTGCACATTATACTTCTTCGACTTTTCTAAGATTATATATACTGTTTTATAATAATGTTAAACAATACCAAAGTATTAACTAATGAGGTTTAGACGTGAGCCTTGCAGACAGCTTGGGTTAGCTGTGCCCAGCTGTGAATGCTCGGATCTCATTGGGTCTCAGTGGGGTCTTGCAATTCCCTGTATTGTTGTACCTCAATGAAACGGACTTCCCTACATGGTCATGCTGCTCCAAGTTCTGAGCATTCCCTTTCTGAGGTCTTCTGGATGATGACCAATCACAACAGGTTGGGCTTGGCGGGGGGGGGAGGGAACCTAAACCGAGCTTTCAGAGGAGCTGCAGAAAGTGCACAGATGACGGGAAGAGTTTCCCGCTGATCTACCTGGTTTATGTCTGTAGGAGTCCTGAAACAAAAACTAAGACCAGAAAAGTAATATAAAAGTTGCTCTTTGAATGTTACCAGGAGACGGAGGAGCCAGTGGTGGACTGCCAGGTGTTGGACGGCGACATCTCCCCGTGCCGCACAGGCAGCAGCTCTTTGACCTCTGGTGACTTGGCTGACATCAGCTCTCTGTCGTCCAAGGCCTCCAGCCTGCAGCACAGCTCCGGAGGAACCAGCAGCAGCGGCTTCACCAGGCCGGATTTCATCATGCCGCCCAGTCGAGGGGCCGTATCCTTCAGGTAACCGCCTCCCGCTCCACACTGCCAATCAAAATGCTCACGATGTCTCTTCAGTCCGGTCAATAAGGTCTCTCTGCTTTGTCTGTCTGTACTAGTTGCATGCTGATCCTTGTGTCACTGCTTCACCTTCTTTGGCTTTCAAATAGGGCTGCACCATATAGGGAAAATATGCAATAACGTTGCTGAATTTTGCGATAACAATAAAATATTAAATAAACTGATAGTGAAATGTGCTCAGTTCTGCATTTCTGCTGTTTTCAGTTTTCTACTAAAGTACACAAATGCTTGTTGAATTTAAAACAAACAACGTTCTGTCACTGAACCGATTGAACATTGAATTTAATATAATAGGCAGCACTAAAAACAGTGACCGTTACATTTTTAAAGCACAGTTTTCTACTGAAAGTGTCTTTCGTGATATGGAGAAAATGATATATGGTGCAGCTCTACTTTCTAACAGCCTAACTTCCTAGTGATTTACTGATCCCTGCCTGGTTCAGGTACAAGTTGCTCGCAGACATGAATCTGGGGGACACTGAACGCCCCTTGTTCATCGGGGAGCTTTGGATTTTGAAAGTAGCCCCAGATCAATGCCTGTGCATCTTGACCGGATCCATTGGTCTCCTCTGTGTGTCTGCAGTCCCAGGAGGGGAGGCGGGCAGCAACAGAGGGGTCACAGGGGTCAAAGGGCAGGGTCAGTGGTCACAATGCACAGAGGTGACAGCACCCTGGGGTCCCGGGCCTTCGTCCCGCTGATCCCCAGAGGAAGGGCTAGAAGGGGCCGGCCCCCATCCCGGTCCTCCATGTCAAGGTGAGTCCTTGCTGAGGCCCGGCCTACACCCAAAGAAACCACGGGCGAGGCAGAGATACCAGGCACACTGCTGGAAGCTTACACTATCTATATTAACACTTTACTTTTCATCTTTTCACTAATCTGCTAATATTCTAACTCAGCGCTACAACTAATGATTCATTTAATAAATGATGTTCTTGTTTTTTTCTTGTAAGCTAGTTCCCTGAGGACAAGGTGACAACTTCAGATGACTTGAACATTCAGTTTACAATAACACGTGTCAAAATCCTTTTGGACTTGACCAAATTGTTAGTTATCAAATTTGTTAATATTCTCTCACTCCACCAATTTACAAATCGTTTCCAAACCAATGTCAGTAAATATTCTGATTTCATAAAACTTTTTTTTTTCCAAATGTGCTATTAATCAATTGACAGTGTACTTACTGAACATCTGCATAATGTGCAGTTTATAGTTTTATGATCAAATAAACCTTCCCAAACTAACCAGAACTGAGTTAGCATCAAATATCACTTGAGTACTTCACATCACCTGGCTGCAGATACTTCAGTTTAAGGCAAAGCAGAGACAAGCTGCTGTATGCACATGGTTGAGCTTGAATGCTTACATCATTCAATGCTTTGTTGTCAGCAAATCAGAAAGGAATATCACAAAATACTATTATCTTAACATGGTAGAAAAAGAAGGAAACTTATTTATTTGCACATTGTTTGGTTAAATAATGTTTATTGAATGAATTGGACGACTGAACGTACAAACATTGAACTGACTATTATATCTAATGAGGTAAACCTGCTGAGGGGAGGCATTCCAGTTGAGATGCTATAGGTTGAGGGGAAAGGGAATTATTCAAACAGGAAGCCTTTAAATCAACGTCTGACGTTGCCTGCTGTCTGAACAAACGTGGTTTCTCTCTCTAAGGGGAGGGGGTGTTGGCTCGCAGCAGAGGCTCGGTGCTCACGGCCAGCCACAGTCCTCCTCAGAGGATGAGCTGTACACCCGCATGCTCCCCCCGCGCCTCCCCGTAAGCCCCACAGACGCCGAGCTGCCCAGCCACTCCGACTCCCTCAGGTCATCGCCGGAGGAGGCCAGCTCGGCCAGAAGCAGCTTCGTCGGCCTGCGGGTGGTAGCCAAGTGGTCGTCCAACGGCTGCTTCTACTCCGGCCGCATCATGAAGGACATCGGGGAGGGGAGATTCCGCCTGCGGTTTGATGACGGCTACGAGTGCGAGGTGGCGGGGAAGGATATCCTGCTGTGTGATCCCATCCCCCTGGAGACGGAGGTCACCGCTCTGCTGGAGGACGAGTACTTCAGCATAGGTGAGGGAGCAATGTAGTAAGGAAATTAACTTCCGCCTTTTTTTTTCAGGGATTTTAAATCATTGGTTGAGCCAAAAACAGACTTTCCCATCAAGTTATTCTATGTTTTAATGGATCCTTAATTGCACTTCCAGGAAATATTACTATATATAGTACTATATCAAGATGTGTACCATCAACTTTATCTCTGTGTGGGATTTTAGGGTAGCAAGATGACTCCACTGCCTAATCAATGGTGGGGGGCGTCAAGTGGACGCATTGACAGTTTTGTTGTCATTACTTAGAATTCCTCATGGGGGGGTAAATAAACTATGGACTATAGCTTTAAAGGGATAGATTGGAGCTTTTGACCTGCGGAAAAGAGAAAATAAAAAGTATGCGTACCCAGCCTCTCGAAATGCCTCTGTCCCCAGCACATTTCAGACCAAAGTGACAGCCATGCAGGTTTCATACAGTCATTCATTTTAATGAAGACGCTAGTATTTGTTCTGGTAATATTCAGTGTGTGTGTGTGTGTGTGTGTGTGTTTAGGTGTTGTTAGGGGCCATAAAACAGAGGGGCAGGAGCTGTTCTACAGTGTGGAGAAGGATGGACAGACGCAGTGGTACAACAGGACCGCCATCATCCTGTCTCTGGAGCAGGGAAACAAGCTGAGAGAGCAGCACAGCCTCGGGCCCTACGAGCCCTCCACTACCCTGAGCAAAGCCTCCGACATCAGCCTCGGTAAGACCACCGCAGCTGGACGCACACAGATCCCCATTTTCAGTTTGATGTGTGTTTAGAATGTCAGAGAGGAACTCTTTCACTGTGTTTTTATAAATCACATATTCAGAAACCCGTTGTTTCCAAATGCTTTTTTTTAAATTAATTTCACGTAGATAACCTGGTGGAGGGGAAGAGGAGGCGCAGAGGAGGCCCCGAGGGTCAGAACACTCCCAACCGCAGCTCCTCCAGCAGCCCCCGAACCCCCGGCCCCTCTGGCAAGAGGAAGCTGATGGCCTCCGAGGACAACAGGACGCCGGCCAAGAGAGGCCGCAGGGGCTCTGGGGTCAAAGCCGGTATGGAGACCCGCTAACCAAAACCATGACCTCAACAGTGGTAGAGGACTGGGGTTGTTGGGTTTCATAGTTAGCAGTTTTTTTATTATAAGGATTTTTTTCAGTTTTTTTCTCATCTTTATTTATCGTTCAGATTTTTAACCTGACTCCATACTTCAAAGTTAAGTTTTTACATAATTCTATCCATCAACAAAGCCATAAACCAGTTTTAGATTTTAAACATAATGTATTGTTCTCGTTAATGGTTTTAATGAGTCTGCAGTGGCTGTATCACTTTGCAAGTCTTAATAGCACTTTTTAAACGTTTTTTTCTTAAAAGAAATATTTTTAACTTTTTAACATTGTGTAAATGTGACTTTTTAAATCTTGTTTAGGCAGTAGATTAAATGATCACTGTCAGATCTCAGATGTTCTTCTTGTGTGATATGAAGTCAGTAATGTGTGATTTCTGTACTGAGCATAGCTAAGACATTTAGGAAAGTCTGCGTCCATGCTCTGCCGCTGTGTGCTGGCTGCTGCTGAGGCTGACTGGTAATTAATAACGCGCACCAGTATTACCATGGTGATGGTCCACGGGTGGAGGGAAGATCAAATGTGTGTTTCTGTAAAGTCACGGTTTTAGAGAATCACTTTAATACAGACGGTGAATATATCCGATGCTCCAGAGGTCGGTTCAGCTAAATCCCAGAAAACAAATCTTCTCACTTACCTCTAGCTCACTGCAGATAGTGATTGTAGTATTTATTGATTTTTAGTGACACTTTTTTTTCACTTTGGATCATCCAAAGAACAGAGTCAGCAGCTTTAATGGGAGCTATTTCAGAATTGACAGATCTCAAATTTAACAAACTGCAGGGAGATATCACTAGTGGTAAGAGGGAAAATATGTTTTTGTAATTCTGTTTTTAATAGTTCCAACTTTCATAGAATCTGAATCCGTCCCTTTGCTGTTTTCTACTTTAACACGTGTGTGTGTGTGTTTCTGCCTCCAGCTCAGCGGGCCGGGCTGTGTAACACCTCTGGCAGCGGCACAGACCTCCCCGCTCAGTCGTGTGACGTGGGGGATACTCACGGCCCGCTGCCCCAGAACACGACTCTCTTCATGGGCTTCGCCTTCATGCTGACGACCTCGTCTGAGATCGACCGGCTGACCAACAAGCACAGCAGCGATGACGAGGAAGGTCAGGCAGACAATGCATAGGCCTCTAACAATTATTAAATACTGTCAATTATTTAACGTAATGCCGGTTTCATTGTTTAACAGCAACTGCAGGCTGCATCCTGGGCTTCAAAAAAAAAATCCTGCTGATTAAATAACCTAAATAAGGCTGTGTGATTGTGTTAAAACATTATCTGGATCTTATGACAGTGATATAATCAAAATATGTATACTGTGATTCATTCAAAAAAGTATTTTGACTGAGACAATATTTTATTTCTTTCTGAGGATTACAGATTTATTCATGCACACCAACAGCAGCATGCTGAATCAGCTGAAATTTCTCTTCCTGTTATAACTAAAGCAACCATAACTATTGTTACAGATTATGTGCAGACAGGTCCATATAACAAAGCATACACAGAGTCCCAGCTGCAGGCAGGTGGAGGCTTTGTCCTGCCAGACTTCAATGAAGAACAAGTAAGTTCTCTGAAACGACTATAAAACTGATGAGTGCCATAATTATGTAATAATGGCCTCAAACATTTTCCAATTAAAGTCTGCTTTCAGTCTGCATTTCAGAGCTATGAGGCAAGTATGGGACACAATGTGATACATCTTTGTTATTTTCTGCTTATGTTTTTGGACTTTATATTTTTTTAGTCATTTCTCCAGTTATATTATTATTCCCATTTTGATTTTCAAAGTCATACAGTTCTCACTGCGTGGTGTTTTAAAGTCAGTTTGGAGAGGAATGTAGGAGTCTGGACACGCTAGCTAAGCTGTGTCCTGCTGTGGACAGGGGCAGCTGCTAAACGGATTTTAGACAGACAGTAGTTTGAGTGTATGCTATATTTAGAATATTTCACCCCTTAACCTTGCTGTCAGACAACGGGGAACCGAAGCCGTTATCTCTGCTCTCTTCAAAGCCACCAGACTCCTTTTCACACCAGGAGTGGCTGGTCTGCTGTGAATTTGGGGTTTTAGAAAAGGTTAGGAACTAATAAAACTGAGTGTGGACGCGGTAGAGCAGCAACTCCCGTGTTCTATAAGTGAAATGACAGTTTTTGTTAAAGGAGTTTGGTGGCTTTGAAGAGAGCAATATAACAGCTTCAGTTCCCCGTCATGAAGACGTCTCTGACAGTAAGGTGAAGGGGTGAAAATATGGATAAGTACCTCATAAAACCCGACTTCTAACTATCCTTTTAATGTTAACCATGGTGATAAATGTTACATAGAAGCACAGCTCAAGCTACAGTAAATGACACTGCTATCTCTTTCAGTGTAAGGCAGCTTACCAGAGCCTGCTCATTGCAGACCAGCACTGTCGTACGAGGAAGTACTTGCTGTGTTTGGCCAGCGGCGTGCCGTGTGTGTCGCACATCTGGGTGCGAGACTGCTGCAAAGAGAACAAGCTGCTCAACTACAGGAACTATTTATTGCCTGCCGGTGTAGGACCAGACGAGACCATAGTAGAATGGTAAGATAAGACTCCTCTTTATTATTTAGCTTTTCATTTTCTGGGTTTTACTGGATGGATTTGGGAGAGAGAGCATCGGTTTGTGTTAGCATTCAAGTCACAAAGCTAAGAAATTGTTTCCTGAAATAGGTGCTCAGGTAAAGCCACCTAGACGTTCTGTTTTAATAAATATATCTTTTCTCTTCAGGCATCCACGCTGCAGCCCGTTCAAAGCTCTGCGGGTCCTTCTGGTGTTTGAGAAGCCAGTGGAGCTTTGGGCACAGCTGATAACCTTGGGTGGAGGTTCTTCTATTCGACAGTTCCAGACAGACAAAGATGGCTTAGGTACAGACTCCCACCACAGGAGCCACAACATAACGTCCAAATTATATTACGTTTTCTGCTGGATTTTTTGTTATTGACATTTTCTTTTTTTCCTCCCCTCCATCTGCAGACATTCCAGCGGGCAAGTATGATGTTGTGGTGACAGACCGTGCCTGTCCGCCATTGGTAGAGAAAAACGTGACATCGCAGAAAGTCCCACTGGTGTCTCCTGAGTGGCTCATCCAGAGTGTTATCCGTGGGGAGCGCCTGGGTTTCCATAGCAAGCCTCAGTATCGCCACGACTACTCCTCCTCCACCGCCTCCTCATAACCTGGCTCCACATGTGCAAAATGCCTTCGACCATGTTAAATGTTCAGCATTAGTTCTGTTGCATGCCTTCTCTGTATATAATGTTACCCTGTCTGTTTTTATGGGATAATAAATTGTGACCCTGGTTTCATTTAAACGAGTTTAAGTTCATTTTCTCTACAGAAAAATGGTACAAGTGACAAGGTTTTCAATATTTACAGTTTATACAAGGATAATTAGAAGGGTTGGATCACCCAAAACAAATTACGTTTCCCACCTAATCTAGAGAGTGCTAGGTTTTGGGCTCTGGCTTCCGGCCCTATACAGTGGAAGAGAAATTAACTTTAACGTTCACAGCCTTGAAAAATGACATTTAAACATTCAACAGCAGCTCGTCTTGGCAGGACAAATGTCCTGATCTATGTTTTTAAGTAATTCTGTAGAAAGGTTTAAAGTCTTAATTAAAATAAATATTGAGGGGACCTACTTCAGTACTTTAAAGGAATAGTTCAACATTTTGAGAAATCTGCTTATTAACTTTCTTGCCAAGAGTTCAATTATAGCTTAGCATTAAGACTGGAAACAAGTAGCCTGGCAGGCTATGTCCAAAGGTGTCAATGCTACGCTCAGCCAACGGTCTCCTAGCTGAGCCCCGGATTAAGGCAAGATGTGTCATCAAAGTTGTTTTGCATACTACAGGTGTTGCTGGAGCTTTGACCTCTGTAGCTTCTTATTTTAACAGATGAGTGGTATAATGATTTACATCTGTAAGCAGATTTCCCAAAATGTTGAACTATTGCTCAAATAAAAATAAACAGTTCTTAAAGCAGGCTTTAATCATTGAATATTATGAAAGCTTGCGTTTGTGAGACTCAATTCCACTAGGCTTGTGTTGTTTTGTTTAATCCACAGACCTCATTGATCAGATGTCACTGGAACTACTTCCTACCAAAAAAATAGTTCCACTCAAATCTGTCCAGTGATTTCATTGTGCCTGAGCAAATCTAGCTGTTGATTTATTTGTCATTTTTCAGTGCAAAGCTCGCCACAAACACTATCCCATCCACCTCTGCTCTGAGGTGGTGGCAGACGTTTCAGAGGAACAGACCTGAAGATCTCTGTCTGTAAATCAAAAACAGTCTCCATGGCTACACACACCTCTACAGATGAGTGAGGAAAATAGGATGTATAACTTGGGTGAGCTAACCCTTCAAAGATCATTTTAACAGGCATGCCGTGCTAACACTTTTTGTGTAGAGCAAAGGACCTGACTGATCTTAGTTTCTTCTTGGCTTAGAAGGAAACGTCTCCATATCTGGATCCTTTGCACTCTTCTTAAATACTGAAAAGAGAAATTTGAAATATTTGGATTAATTCTAAGAACTGTCAGGTATGTTGGATGATGGACATTTTTTTCTCTGAGACAACAATCACAGAAGTTAGTTCAATACATGTTTAAGCTAAGAGGATAATAGTGCATGGTCGTATTGTGGGTCCTACCTGCCCAGAGTGCCTCCAGCCTGGGTGTAGTATTTGTTGTAGTCCAGTCGCAGTAACAGTTGAGCCAGATCAGAGTTTATCTGGTGGTTCCTCACACTCGAGAGGATTTTAAACAGCAACGAGGACTGCCGTCTAAAGCCCTGAAATTAGAATGTGTCTGTTACAACACATACCTTTAGATGTTCCAACATTAGACAAATAAGGAGATCCATGGGACTCTACCTTGACCAGGATATCCAGCTGAGCAGTTCCCCTCTCGTCCAGTGACATCACACTCTGACTGACCAGTGAGCAGAAGGTTTGACACAGCTCCAGGATCTCATTCAGACAGTGGAATACCTGAGGAAAGAAGCATTTATTAGGACTTCCTTAAGACTCTGAAAAGTGGATACAGTTAATGTTCAATGTCCGGTTTCAACGTAATTTGGCTCAGTGATTGGTACCGGCTTCAGGAGGATGAAGGACTGGGCGAGCAGGTTGCTGAGGAAGTGGTCGTGGGCCAGTCGGATGCTCTCAAAGTCTCTAGTGGAGTTGATCTGCTGAAGCAGCTGAGAGAACTGAGACTCCAGCACGTCCACCTGGTGTCAACCAACCAGAGAAGTAATGCAATGCTCCAATCATACAGGTTTACATGCTACACTTTGCGTGCGAATGAAAATCATGTCTGGGGTAGGACTGCACGATTCGGGGGAAAATATGAATCACAATTCTCTGCCACAATTGTTTTTGACCATGACAAAACAAAACAAATTGGCAGTACCAAATAGATTTTTTGGCACCTATAGCACATTGCTCATCCCCTACAGGCCTGTAGACATAAGAGGCTTAAATAAAGAGAAGGGAGAGCATGGCAGCCCTGGGCAGGGTTTAAATCCTATTTTATACAGTCTGTTTAAAACTCACAGAAGAAATTAGTTGCATTTGTGATGCAGTTGGCTCATAAAAATGAAATGTATTCAAACTTTAAATTGTGAACAGGGTGAATAGAGATTGCGATTTAATAACACTTAATCGTGCAGGCCTCGTCTGGGCCAGGTGCACCAAACTATAAAGTTACACCAGGACTTTTTTTATAAATCTCAAAAATGTTGCTACCAGTATTAGTTGTAAAATCTGGACCTTAAGTCAATGAAAAGTACAAAGAAGCACAGATGACATGATGACTGATCAAGTTCTCCAATAAGAGCAGTCGTGTTTATAGCATCAATGGTGTCAATGTAGCATCACATGTACATATGAATCATCAAACTTAAGAAAAAGTAATCAATGAGTGTACAGTTACTTTTATTGAAATACAGTTATAAAGTACTTAAAGGAATCCTATGAGAAGAAACCCTAACAGAAAAAAAAAACTAATAAGGAAAACGCATCTTTGAAAAGCATATTAGAGTAAATATATGTTTTAAACAGCAGAATTGGTTACCAACCAAAACAATGTTTCACTTTCATTATTTGATTCTGTAACTCATTTTATTTTCCCAAATAATCACACCATGATTGCTCAATTTGTAGAAAACAAACCAAAATTTAAAAGTTTTATTATAAGATATCTTTATTGCTATTATCTTTTAGTATTTTTACATAACAGGTTAATTTCTTTAAACAAAACAAGTTTGCAGATGTGTCACTTGTCGCTACACTTATATACACTTATATATACACTTATTGCTATAGTGCGTCGTTTATTTTGCCCCCATAAGGAATTGGGGAATTTAACAAACTTCCAACAATATCAAAAAGTTACGCACTAAAGCTTTACTTAGTTATTAGACGGTATATTATAACAATCTTGATCTTGTAGCAGATCATCCACATGAATAGGAGTCTGGGAATGTACGTTTAAACTGTGCTTAAGTTTTGTTAAACTAATTTAAATAATTAAGCGATTTATCTTAAAATTCGGTCGAGGATTTCTTGTGACGACCATGGTTTGTAGTTTGTGCAAGATCTCTTACCGCGTTATCTGTTTTGATAAAGAGTGGTTTGGATATGGTAAAGGTGCATGAATACATAATGTTCATACATCTGACTCATGGTGCCTCCTTCACTGAATTATTACCTGTAAGTAGTACTGCAGGTTGTCGATCAGGAAGGCCATGTGGTTGCGTAGTCGCCACTTAACGGCGTCTGTCTGGCTGGACTTGAGGTGCTTCCTCTGCATCTGTAGAGCCCAGCAGTGCTGCAGCTGCGACTGCACCCGCCGCACACTCAGCAGGTACCTGAACACAACGTTGTACCTGACCACAGAGGGGAGAGGACGCTCAGCAGCTGTACTCAAGGTAAACAGGTAGTTCAACTAGAAAATGCATTTCCTGCCTTAAATGCTTGTGAATGCTGAAAAGCTAAACTGGATTGCTGGGATAATTGCGTAAGAAGGTGAAGTACAGAGAATCGTTGGAAAGGTTTGAATGGTTTTAATTAGTATAAATTGTATTGAAATGTTCAATGATTCAAAAGTCATGTTAAAGTTATCGTATATTAAAAAGTGACTAAAAAAAGTCATAAAATGGTAAAACAAAAACAAATCATAGTATGTCAAAACAAGTCACAATGTAGTACGTCGAAAAATACATAAAAAGACATAGTTGAGTATGTCCCAAAAAAAGTGATAGTATGTCAAAGAAGGTCTGGAAGATGTAAGATGCAAACTCCACAAAAAAGGGTCTAATTACTGGTGCTAGTTGGAGCATTGCTGGCAACTGAGCCACCAAATAAAGTGTGTTGAAAACACTCATGGTATAGTAAGTCAAAGAAAGACAATAAAAAGTCATAGTATAGAATGTTGACAAAAAGTGAGAAAATTCATTACATAGACTGTAAAAAAAAATAAAATAATAATAATAAAAGTATAATATGTTGAATAAAGTGATGAAAAAGTCACGGTATAGTATGTCAAAAAAGGTCATAAAAAGGTCAGTATAGTATATCTAAAAAATCATGTGAAAAAAATGTGAAACACATCACAAAAAGTCATAGTATAGTATGTCAAAAAAAAGGTCATAATATTAGTATGACAAAAAAGTCATAGTACAGTATATTAAAAAAAAGTCGTAGTATAAAATGTCAAATAAAGAGTATAATAATATATAATAATTAAATATATATAAAATATAAATAAAATATAATATACTATAAAAAGTCATAGTATAGTGTGTCGAAAAAAGTTATAGTAAGTCAAAGATAGTCTGGAATAACATGAACTCCACAAAAAAGGGCCAGCCTGGACTGGGAATCTAACGGAATTAGCATTCACACAATAATAGGGAGCCAAATGAGTACGCACTTCTCCAAGATGGCGGGAGTGAAGAGGATGTGCAGCGGCCACTGGACCTTGTAGGTGAGACCGAGAGCTGCCCAACCTGAGGGAGGGACCTCACGAGGGGACGTGTCTTGTGGAGGAGTGGCTCCATCTCTGGCACCTGTCGCCTCTAAAAAAAACAAAAAAACAGCCAGGCTCAATAACCATTAAAGACAGGGTTGATTATGTTGAAGAGCGAGCAAGATTTAAAGGTAGCATCTCCTCTGTGCTCGTCTAAGCCCTCCCCCTGCTTCAGAGCAGAGCGAAGAATGGACCGCAATTTATGTCTCATTCAACATTAAGCAAACACTGAGTATTATCATACCGAATGCCTAAAACAAACATGACACATGACAACGCGCATTGAGCTAAGGCTCGCACACAGACGGGGTAAATTAAGCGCAGCAGGGCAAGGAGGCATTTCATTGGTTCTTTCCAAGCGGACCGTGAGGCAGTGATTGGTTGCCGATTTTACACGATATAGATGACAGATATTTTTGCTGCTTTTTAGAGGCCATACTTTTTTTTTTTTGCTGTCAAGATGTTAAGACCACTTCAAACAATAAATAAAAAGAGTATATTGGACATAGTTACCAACCGTGCCTTTAACTGCATTCAATTACAGAGATAAAGAGAATGAGCAATCTGGATGATCACTGTGTCCAGTGTGTGTGTGTGAGGAAGGCTGAAGGCTTGGTGAACCATCTAAAGCCTTTGTTTTAATATAAATTGATTTCAGTTGAGAACATAAGCTCCAACGTAGTGTTTGACATGTTAGAAATAGGGCTGAAAATAATTATATAATGTCTTTCAAATGAGTAAGCGCTAAATCTTTTCATTTTGTAACTGTTTTATCATGAAACCACTGGATGGCGATAAACAACTAAAAAACAACAGCATCCTCTTAAAATAAATAGGTTTCTATTTGTATTCATTTCTGTGAACACATCACACAGGTGTTTTTTTTCTTGCATTATCCTACACCGATTTCTCTAGTAAGCCTTAGTCAGCAGCACACCTTTGTCTTTGCCCTGGTAGTCTACAGTGAGGTGCAGCAAAGGCAGGAGGTTGTCGTCGTCCAGGAGCACCTTATGAGCCGCCTGCTGAAAGGCCACATTCACATCTGTGGAACAGAAAACACATAACAATAAAATACATAAAGTTCTGTCACCAGAAATAGTTACCAAGTCCTGACTGTACATGCATTTCATGAAATAAAAACTGCTGTGCGAGACGACTGCAGCCTTGATGCAGGCTGGTGCTGTACATTAACACTCAAGCCCAATCTGGCCCTCCGCTTCGCCTCGAGTGCTTGTTCACATGTAGGTTTCTCGACATTAGGAGGCCGGTTGTTACCGGTGGGGACATTGGAGCAGCAACAACTACACAAGCATTCAGTGCAATTTAACTACTGAGCAATGAAGGAAAAGTACTACACAAACTACAGATCTTAAGGCAGGTTTGACTTTTCAAATGTACCGTGCTCAGTGACGGCTGTTGGAGGTGTCTTCAGCATCTGCTGCGCGAGGTCAATAAAAACTTGGTAGAGCTCGCCACGACCCAGCAAGTAGAAGTCCTTAATAATCTGGAAGAAAATAGAAACGTCAACACTGTTGATTTCGCACAGATTTATGACCCAGAAGCGAGTGAGATTAATCCAAACCTTGAGCTGTTCGAGCAGGTCTGACTCCTCCACCATTAACGTCCAAAGATGCTGCAAGTCAGTCAGAAGGTATTTAATGTTGTCACCTTGAGCGCGTGGTAGCTTACATGAAATAATGCAGAACTTCATGAGCTCACCTCTGCCACGGTGCTCCTGATGCGATCAATCAAATTTTCAAAATCCACCAGGCTGAAAAGAGGCTGTTGTTTGAGTCTGTGCAGCTCGGCAGCAAACATGTCCTCCTGGTGCTTCAGTATGGAGCCTAAAATAACAAACACATAATGCGTTGTTTAATCAAAGTCAGGGCTTCTTAAAGTCCGGACCAAGGTCTGCAGTCCGCCTGAACGGAAAGTCAATCAGGACCTAGCCCAGCAATATGTTATACAGTGCAACATTTTCTATTTTGAAATTAATGTTCTATAGATCAATACATTGTTGAATATGCTGTAGTGGTGTGACGGACGGATTTGGGAGAGGAGAGGGAACGGGGGCGGGTTTTATTTTGTGTGTGTAAAATTTTCCACTACCTGTCTCAGCACAAAAGACCTTTGAGTGATTTAAAAACCCTGCTCTAAATGAAATAAACAAGATTCACTTTGCACGATAGATTACCAGCTCTAGATGGGCTGTGGTTGTGGTTTTCAAACATCTGGACAGACTCTCCAACAAAGAGGATCTTCTCAGCCACTCTGATGGGAATGTAAGAAGGAAGCATCTCCGTCCGCAGCGAGAACTGCTGCAGAGACGGGGCCAGCATGTTCTCCTCCTCGATCAGCCTCTGCACCACAACACAGAAGCACATTATTAAAAACTCTGTTTAAATATACGTGCTGATCCCTTGGCCTGTGTGTCTGACTGTAGTTCTCACCAGGTCCTGTAGTTCTCTGAGCTGTTTCCCGCTCAAGCCTCCCAGCCCCAGGTCCTCCTCCTCCTCCTCCTGGTTGGCAGCAGCTCCTCCTGCACTGGGCCCCTGCTTCACGAAAAACTCCTCGCTTTGGTCCAGCAGCAACCCGTGTAGCATCCAAGCTGCGAGCTGCTTGTACATCACACCATGGCACACAGCAAGGATCCTGCAGAATGTATATAACAACAACACAAAGACACACAAAAAGATGTCTGTATCTTAGTGTGACATGGTAAATCAGTGAATATGAAAATACAGAGGACTTTATAACATGTATTGTAGTGCATGACAATGCACATTGCAGCTCAAACACCCACAAAACGGTGCAAAGACATGTTTAACAAAAAAGCAGATATCAATCCTACACTGTATTTGAGCTTTGCCCAATTCTACCCCCATAACTGTTTTCTTTATTTGTGACCATAACTAGCCCCAACGGGCACCGTCAGACACCAAGATCCTGGGTCTGTCCTAAAAGGAAGTTTTCCTCACCACCCGAGGTTTCTCTCTAATGGGAAGTTTTTCCTCGCCACTGTTGTACTCCGTGCTTGCTCTTGGGGGAATTACTGGAATTGTTGAGTCTTTGTAAATTATAGAGTGTGGTCTAGACCTACTCTACCTGTAAAGTGTCTCAAGATAACTCTGAATTGATGCTATACATAAAATTGAATTTTATTAACCCTCCAAAATAAGAAAGATGAGGGGTAGCGTTAAAATAACTTATAATAATGGAACAGAGGGCCAGTTATTTTACTTAATCTAGTTTAAAGCTGTGTCATATTTCTTGAACTATTTGTAAGGGTGTTACAGGGTAGCTATCTCAAAATCTCTTTGAAAGGACATGGGGAGAGCTAAACAGTTACTTCTTCAGACAGGTTTTGAGCTGGCACCACACAATCAAAAGAAGATGGGAGTCATTTTAATACACATGCAACATCTAAAGTTAATAAAGTGTCAAATATCCATGAACTACCACAATGCGAGATTTTTACAAAGTGAAAGCACATGCAGTGAAGGAAGGACACACCGACACCTCATGGCACCCTATACCAAAACACCCATTAAAACAGGGTTACTAGGTGTGTCTATATCACTTTAGCATTACAAGGGAGCATGTTGTTTTGTATTAAGGGCATAGCTCACCTCAATGACGTAAACGCCACTTTAAAACTTGCGTTAAGGTCTTTCCCAAGGAGACTTACTTTTCCAAGGCCATGCGTACAGGTGGAAGCCCCCCACAGCTGTGCTTGTACACCGTCTCCAGGATCTGACAGCCATGGATCTAAAGCAGCACGCACCAGACAAGTACACAGCAGTCAGTTCTGTCACCCAGCTGGTAGTTTTCTATTTCATTTTCTTTAAAAAGCACTAGCTTTTATGTCATGTTTTGGTGGTCTCTTTGTTCATTTAGTTTGCATAGAATGTACTTAGAAGGGAGTTTCACCCTAAAACAATACTTGTGTTTGCGAGTTGCTGACCAAGTTGTAGAGCAAGTTTTAGCAAATTAAAATTCAGAGGATGTGACAATATGACATCATTAATTAATCATTAGTAACTAACCCAAGATGGCATCTCATTGCTGCTTTCCAACTCAAGACAAAATTTGTGTTTTCTCACTTTTACTAAGGTTTCCTGCGGTTACAGACATAATTTTTGCTCAATTTATTATTTGGGCTTTCTTGTGAAGTGGAGGCCTGTCGCAGCCCTTTTTGGTTCACCAATTTGTCCCCTTACACACAAGCAAATTTCTTGCAAGAGAAAACTTACTCTGGTAATAAATATGATTTTCATCCTCTAATCATGTGCAACATGGGCGGCACTGTACACCGCCCTGATATGCTGGTGAACTATTGATAAACAATGCTTACCTTCTGTGATTTTATTGACTCTACAACCACCATCACAGAAGGAAACAGCAACTGGAACTTAAAGGAAAAGCACAGTGTTAGACAAACATATGTTTAACTGTAGAAAGACTTCCCACTGTGAGTGTTTTTCTTATTTATTTAGTGGTTAAAATGATCTCTCTAGAGGTTTAATTCATGCTTTACCTGATCGAGCTTGTAATTCACATGAGATATTGTCAGATGTGGATCTCCAAGAAACTAAAACACACACATAAACACACGTTAAAAGAGCACCGTGTCCCATGATGCTTCCTCATTTATTCTCGTTGGCTGTGTCATTATTTTACCTCTTGTTCAAGGTCCAGCAGGGCCTGCCTGTACGGCTGCAGTATAGAGTCCAGCCCAGTGCAGAAAGCCCGTAAGTAAATTCCATGAAGTCCCGTCTGGTTGGGCTGGTTCGTATGATGTTCCTGAAGAAACAATGGTTAAAAAAATCCAGGAAGCATGATTCATCCCTTTTATTAACAGAGAAACCCTATCTTACACAGGGGAAGCTAAAGTACTCTTTAACAACCTAAACGTCTGCATATCTGGCTGTAACAACTCTACAGATGCAGCTTAGTGTCAACAGTAGAGATACAACTAAACAGATTTCTTACATAGACTAAAGTTAGTATTCATATTAAAAGGTGAATCTCTAAATTGCCATTTTAGATTTGAAATTTGTAGATAAAAGCTAAAGATCTAAAATGATGTTATATGGCATCAAGGCACTTTACTCACTTGTTGATGCACATGGCCTGTGTGTTGTTCTATGAACTCTGTAAAGCGCATGTAATCTGAGCCCAGTTTAGAGAGCCGGTTGAGGACACTGGTCTCACTGGGGTGAAGGAAGGGAAGGTCCTGGGACACCTGTGGGTGGGACAAAGTTGCACTTTTCATGTTCAAAAACAAACACTGTCAGGCATCCAATACACAAAGATAATTGTGGTGCACAAAGCAAAACACATGTGTTGCTCTACATATCGACTAGACAAGTTTAACACTGTAGAATGCCAGCGTTACACCACTATTAAAGTGAGGTTTGCCCGTGAATCATTTGGTCTAACAGTTCTGAACTCCAACAGTTCTGTTTGTTGCAAGCAAATTGATCTCTTTTGCGCAATGTTGTAGCCCATCCTTGCATGCTGTCATGGTGGTGTGTCTCTTAAAATCAACAAAGAAACTATAGAACGTTCACTAAACAGTTGCGCTAGTTATTAAGTGATGGTGCTTTAGTAAACAGTGCTGCATGGCAGTACAGTGGTAACACTGTCTGTTGGGGGGGGGTCAAAATGAATCACTGCATCCATCGATGCGGACTTAGACGATTCTACATCAGTGCAGTGACAGACCATAATCGATTATGGTCTACTGATGTTGCTTGTTGATTTTCCGGTCACTGCTTTTTTTGTTTTTTCCTTTAGTCTGCTGTGTTTAAACTTAGCTGTATTCAGGAAGTGACCTTTTAGAGAGCAGATACAATAAAAAGGGGGGTTCATAAACAGCATATCTGACTGCTTGAATGTGTTGATGAAAATCACTTTAAGTGATACATAATGTAAAATGAGTAGGTGACACATTGTGACGCATCGGGATATCAAATTGATTCAAATCCTTGACAGGGTAATCATAATCAAATTGAATCGTGAGACCACACCCCGACTGTCTGTCCCCTCATTGTTGTGTGAAATCTGCATGTTCCACCATGTTCCCTTTCCTCCCACAGTCGCAAAAATGCAGGTTAGGGGAACTGGAGAGTCTACGATGTGCATTTATAACACTTTATCCATTTCAAGGAGAGGGTAATTGTTGAGCAGCAGTTTTGCAGTACGTAGGAAACAATGCAAATAATTAGAATGCTAAATAAAAGATAATCAATAAGGAGCAGAAACCCACATGTAAACATGCTAAAAGTAAACAGTGAGGGTCATGAAATAAAGGTAAGTGGTAAAGTGCAAATCAAAACAGAGCAAAAAAAAGAGAACAACTAAAAAGGAGTGAAGAGTGTTAACTGTCAGTTATTTATACATTATATGTTTGACACTTTTAGAACTCTATTAATATTGTTTGTAACTCGATTCTAGGCTCCAATTTCTACATGTAATGCTATATAACAAAACTTAGTTATTGAATGCATATTTTCACTTTAAATGTTTCTCGATTTCCATATAGTCTTGATTAATATCAATAAGAACACTTGCAGTATTTGAAGAAGATACATGGAGAAGAGTGCCATTTTTAGCCTGGAACTGTTTCTATATTGTAAGTATATTTTTGTAAATATCACTTCTAACGTTAATTTCCGAACCAGCCTCTCCTGTTATACAAGCATAAATGTATAACTACGCTGCCAGCAAGAACAACACTATAATTTCCATATTGTTAAAAAATACCATATTTAAAAAGATGAAAGCAGTGTATTATAGCTAGCTAGCAAGTAGCGTTGCTTCGAGAGCTGCCTGCGGTGATTCAGTTTTACCTGCAAACCTGTTCGTTTATTCCATGTGAAAATCGTCCCAGGGTATCCACTCAACGCTAGCAACAGCTCGTGAATCATGTTAATTCGCCTTTATTTGATTAACGATGAAAATGCAGGTGTGAGCATCTCATTCCTCCACCAAAACAAACTGCCGCCCGAGCTGTCGCAGGTTGGCTACGTCACGACGCAGCCCAGACGTAAGTTACGTTACGTCTTTCTACTCTACTTCTTTAACTGTCTATGTGCTCCCTCCATCTCTTTTCTGTAACTGTCTATGCCCCCTCCATCCGTTACAACCATTCCTTAATTAAATAAAATAAAATAAAATGAAAACTCAAAAAAACTTGATTAGTTTGGAAAGATTTCTTTAAAATCTTGCATAAAGTTATCCAGCAAAAAATAAAAGACATTGCAAGCAAAATTGGGCTTTGTGCCTTTTAAATAGTTCTATTTGCCAGATATGTAAAGAAAAAAATGATCGTAGTTGTAACTTTTGACTGTGTATTATTAATAATATTAACAGTCTATGGTTATAACCAGCCATGGAGAGAGCGTCTGTTGAAACCATAGACTGTTAATATTAATATATAGTGGGGTTGTAAGGTTGTATTTAGAGTCATGGAGAGACGCATGTCTTTCTCTATGACTCAAGTTGTAACCTGTGGTCAGCATTGCGCTTCTGGGAAATGTAGTTCCTTTCCGCAAAAACAGCAACGTAGTCTGTTGGTTTTGCGTCATCACTCGGTCATGTAGCTAGCTAGCAACACCTCGCAACAGAAGGAGCTGGTATGTCGTAGTTAAAATGATTACTCCATACTACCGGTATAAGCTATGTCACGTTATAGCATGTTATGTGCGTTATTATTAAGCTTGATAGCATGTTGTAATTAGCAGCGTGTCTTCTAGTAACTTAACGTTAGCGTTACTCGGCCAGCCGTTTGGCTTAACTTGCCGTTAGTTGCTAAAGTCAGTTTATCAGTGGCACTCTGGAAAACAACTGGTTAGCTTCGTTAGCTTACTAACGTTACCAGACAAGTTAGCAACACAACACCTGTATGCGGTCTAGAAACAATACATAGTAGGTACACCTATTTATAAAGTCTTCTACAAACTTGTTGGCTTCAATTGGAATAGTTAGCCAGCTTCAAGCTAGCTGTGTTAACTTAACCTAGGTGCCACACAAATACATGAGTAAGGGATGGTGTTCTACACGTCTGACATGCAGTGTTTGTTATTGCAGGGATGGCAGAGGAGAGGAGCAGAGAGGACATAGTTGCTGAGTATCTGGGCCAGAACCCACAGCTGGCCCAATGGGTCGACACTTTCAGGAGCTACTGTGAGAGCAACAAACAGTGGGATGCTCGGAGAGAGTTCATCCTGAGAAACATGGAGGCTTTTCCCACGGTGGAGCCAGGAGTCCCCAGCAGCAGTCTGGACAGACTGATCTCTCTCTCCATGGTCTGGGCCAATCATGTTTTTCTCGGCTGCAGGTAAGGCACACTGACCGAGCAGAATGATAAAATCCAGAAAGCAAATATCAAGGCATGCAGATGAGGAGTCCGCTTTTCTTTATTCTCTCCGTACCTCAGCTATCCACAGGCTGTAATGGAGAAGATCAAGGAGATGGGTGAGGGCATAGTTGTCTTAGATGCCCCAGTTCACAAGACAACAAAAGATGGTGTCCTGGCCAGAGGAAAGCGGAATGCCACAGCTGGTAATGCAATACACACTTAATAAAGCTGACTACTGTATTTACTTTCACAGCTTCAATGTGTGATGTGGCTGAAACTGTTTTGATTATCCAAGGACAATTCAGGTGGACACAAGATGAAAATTTGACACTCAATGTTAGCACTACTAGTTCTTAATAATTGTAGCTTGTTGGGAATACACAGTGACTGACACATAAACAGATACAGTGACAGATTGTCTTTAGATGTGTTAATGATATTCTGCTTTCCCATTAACTGTATGTGGGTGGACAAAATATTAAAAGACCCCAGCATCACCACACGCTATGGTCTAAAAAATCACAATAGGGTTGAGCAAACTCTTCTGACAGAGGCACAACAACAAATGAAAGCAGAAATAGTCTTCCACAAAATGTAACGTATAGATGTATAATATTAATTATTAATATTAGTTTTTTCTTTCTTTCATATAGCTCATTCCTAATGATTCATATTGCATATTATGAAGGACAACTTACAGTACATAGTAGTAACATTTCACTTCACACGAGTCTGTTTCCCTATTACATTTTTCTTTTTGCAGAGGTTGATGCTGACAGCTGTGTCAAAAGAGCCAAATGCGGACCTAATGAGCTGGACAGTCGACCTGCGGGGAGGCAGAAATCGGGACCTCTTCCACAGGCTCCAGCAGAGCACCAGCCCTTCTTCAACCGCCTCTACAAGGCGGTGGCCTGGAAGTTAGTGTCGGCAGGGGGCTTCGGTCCAAACTTGGACCATTTTGAAATACTTCGTAGCTGTGCAGAGTCCTGTAAAGAGACCCTGACCTGTGTGTTTGTGCCACTGAAGGACATCGCTGGCCTCCCCGCGGGACGCACACAGAAGGAAGGCCACGTGTGTGAGATTCGCTGTCAGACAGTTTACATGGGGACTGGATATGGGCGTGATGAGTCCGCGGCCAAAGCCATGGCTTCGAAAGAGGCCCTCAAAGTCTTTCAGGGGCGAAAAGTGACAGTAAAGATCTGCAGACGACGGTACAAAGGGAAAGACGTGGAGGATTTGATGCTGTTGGACGAACAGCCTCGGAGTCAGGGCTTTCCTCCCGCGCTCAGCTACCCTTTTCAGGACGAGCAGCCGGAAGATGGTTCTTCATAGAGAAGAGAATTTGGGACGTTTGCCCTGCTGTGATGCCTGTTGGAAACATGGACACATGACATTTACTGATTGGAGCTACTGAAGGAATTTATGACTGCGTCGGGACCAGGCTGTTATGCAGCTGAACATCATAACTAGGCTAATCATTAAGTGGCACAAAGCAAAGCTATCACGATGCGTTTTCCACAATACTTTGGTATTACAATACAGGTGGCACATTGTTAGGCAAATATCTGGAATAAATCAGCTTAAACAAAAAATCCTAATTCTGTATTGGCTACATTTTTAACCCCTTTCAGTTTTACAGTTTTATAAGAAAGCGAACAGTTTAACAAAGTGCATGGAGTTGAAGCATGTGCCACCATTTAAAGTCAAGCAGCCATAAACTGGCAAAAAGCTCAACTTGCGAAAGGGAACAGTTTTAAGGAAGGATAAAATGCTACCTTAGTATTGTAGGATAACATATTGCATTATTTTGATGTAACTATTTGTCCCAACAAAATAGTATTGGCCATTATGTCAGGAGTAGTGTGTATTCCTCCCTTTGTTCATTCCTGTTGTGACAGGTTTTGTTCTTGGGATTTCGCTAGTGGAACTGGGTGCAGTCCAAAACATGGTTATAAACCTGACTTAGTCGCTTTGTGGTTTGTTTAGATTCCAACTGCTTAGTTACGAGCAAAACAACCCCTAACTTTTTACAGTTTTGATTACGCGTCACTTTGCCAGGGTTAGATTTTGGCGGCAGGATGCAAATAAAACCAAAATCGAAGACAGTAACTAACTTTTTTCTAGACATGATGGACTTGTCTTTAGTGTTCATATCAGTTAGGAACACAAAAATAGCATAATATGACTTATAAATCCAGATTTTATTTTGATATTGCTGTTTTTCATCCATAAATGACTGTTAGAAGGCAACATATCTGCATTTCTTTTTCTAATTGTACCTATTCAAATTTTAGGATTCTGGCTGGAACCGGTTGGGATCGCATTCTTATGCAATCCCGATGTTAAATTTTATGGTGAAACCCAAATTGATTCTATTTTCTTTTTCTTTAAAAATGACAACATGCTGAGTGTCTGCAATCAGATAATGCTACACATAATGAACGTTTTAGTTTTTATCACCAGATGTTTAAGGAGAAGTTGAGGTGTACTTTACAGTTTTCTTCCTTCTTAAACACTCGGCCAACTACAGTACCCATTATACTGTACACAGAAATATTAAAGCTTACTGCTTTCATTTTAATTTCTTTATTTAACTTCACGGATAAAAAAACAACAACAACCACACAATGAAATGATGAAAACATAAGACAAATCTCTTTGAACACAGTTTGATGAAGTGCGTTCAGTTCTGATGTGTTTGAGGGCAAAGTGCTGCCGTGGTGTGTGATTTCTTTTTCCATTTTCCGTTGAAGGTGAACAGGGTGGCCTTGAAGTGTGAGTGTCTGTACTGCTCCACGTTACTGTGTGCTTACACCAGTGGTCCTGTTTCTATATATTGTTTAAATAAAGATAATTTAACCAAGTAAAGTGTCTTTACTTTTTTCCTGCAGAAAACAACATTTATATGACATGGTGGTGATTAATGTGTTGCAGCCAATAATACTTTCTATCACCAACTTCATCATCTAACAGGAAGGTTATGACAAATTGAAGAAAATAATAGTATTTGAATGCACAATTTAAATTGTGTCACACACTCCCTCTAATTGGCACTAATTGGCAAGTTCAGACACAACTGAACGGGATGAGCCGGTTCCTCATTAGAGACGGTAAAGTAGATGCTAGAGGTGCCGATCGAATGATTGTAATCTCAGTGTTTCGAGGGACATTCATGCTTGAGCTCCCCCACCCACAGTTGATATTGAGCTATTGTGTATGGTAGCATGATGCCTTCAGCCTCGACGCAGCCCAGCGGACTGGATTCTTCTTCTGTGATTCTATTCACTTCATTAGATAATCTAAACACGAGCACTGATATTATCTACAACGTGCTCGGTGCTTAAAATAAGCTGCCATGGCATGTTGACATGTCACGTTTGTGTATTCAAGAGGCGGTTATGTTTATTTTAACGTCTTGCATAAACTGAAATTTGGGAATTGTACAGAGAACCCACTGGGATTCTTGAGGGAGAGCTTTTTCACTTTGGCACCTTTTAACCTCTGATGAGTCTGCATGCCTTTAAATTGAATAGTTTTCATAGTGTGAGTATGTGGAATAATAATCTTTTGTTTTAGTTTGCTGCTGACTAAATAAGATATGCCTTTATTTTGACAAGCGAAAATTAACAATTTGGATTTGTTAGAACAGTTGTACACACTTTCAACATAGGATTTACACAGAAATGCTCAGCATCTATACACACTAATGGAGGACAGTTAAGAGTTTGATGCCTTGCTTCAGGGCACCTCGGTAGTTCCCTGAAGGTGAACCGGCACACCTTCATATTATTTGTCGATACTGAGAGTGAGGGGGCTGCTCCTTGGAGGAGTGTCCAAGCAGTTGAGGGTTTGGTGTCTTGCTCAAGGTCACCTTGGTAGTGCCATTTCTGAGTCTGTAGCTTTTGAGGAGGAGAAAAGGGGGGGGACAAGGTGGAGACTGGGTTTGTGGCCTAGATCAACTGACACTTTGCTCATTTGAAAGCCATGATGTCTCTCTCTCATGGGGGGACCAAATTCTCTGGGCGGGCAAAGCAGAGAAAGGGGAGGTAACCTTGTCCCTAATGAGGTCATAAGGGGCAAGATTCCAAAATCAGCCCATCTGAGCTTTAATTTTCTCAAAGGCAGAGCAGAATACCCAGGGCTTGGTTTGCACCTATCGCCAATTCTAGCCACTGGGGGGCCATGGGCCGGCTGGGGGAACTCCTGTTGATGTTAGAAAAACCTCATGAAGTGAAAATGTCATGCCATGGAACACAGGTGAGAGAGTTGGTAATCTAAATCACTCGAAAGTCACTCTCCTTCTCTGCCCAACACCTGAGCTGTCCACTCCACACAGGTCCCAATTCAACGGCCCTGCCTGCGCTGTCTATATTTACGCCCCTGTAAGTGTTCAGACATTATCAATCAACTTCACTGCCTCAAGCATTGTTTGGTGTTGATGTATTGAGCGGTTTACAGCCCACAAAGTCAGACTGTATCATTTGTCACCTGCTCTGTATCTCCATCCATCACACTCTCAATCACCGTCTGCCTCTTGCTTTCTTTCTCTCAGTCTTGCTTGTGTTTCTGTCACCATGTCTATCTGTCATTCTTTACTTCTCTGTCTAATTGACATACAGAAACAAACGTTTCTACCGTCGGGCGATCGCTGCAGGTTTGTACTGTCACACCGTTTGCCCTTATCACACATGCAATCTCTATTGGAATTGGAAGTAATTCCCTTGAGGAATCAATGACAAATCCTAACTGTCTGGAGAAAGTATTGCTGTTCAGGAACCAAGATAAACTGTGTTTTTGTCAGCCCAACCACCATGAATGCATCCAACGGTTTGGGAAAGTGTTTCAGACAAAATGGAGAGTTGTCAAGCGGTGCATTCAATCCCTCCGTTGAATTAAAAACGGGCAAAAATGGCCAAATGGAGTCACGTTTTTACCAGAAAAACCTGTCAGTGTACTGTTATTTTTTATTTTTGTATTACTTCACTAGTTAAGTCTTTCTGAAATTCGATGTCAAAAATGTCAATCACAAAAATAACCTGTCAGTGAAATATCAGTGTTTATCCACGACATTTCTCTTCTGGGATTGGTCTGTTGCCGGACGAAATTACACCGTGTGTTCCTGTTTTCGGCCGGAGGTCTGTTACCTTGCACTTTTTTTGTGTTGGAATTTGAAACTCCGGTGGATTAATGAGGACTATGGTTAACTGCTCCTCGGATCTCTGCAGGGTAAATCCAGACAACTAGCTAGCGTAACTTCAATTCCCTTCAATTGTATTTATATAGCGCTAAATCACAACAACAGTTATCTCATTGCGCTTTTCAAAAAAGAGCAGGCCTAGACAGTGCTCTGTGATGTTATTTACAGAAACCCAACAATTTCCACCAAGAGCAGGCACCAGGCGACAGAGGCAAGGAAAAACTCCCTTTCAGAGGCAGAAACCTCAGGACAGAACTATGGCTCAGCGTTGGCGGTCATCTGCCTCGACCGGTTGGGGGTGAGAGAAAGAGCCAGACAGACAGACAGACAGAGAAGAGACAGAGAGAGACAGAGCGAGACATGGAGAATTGTAGCAGAGGAAGCGATAGGAGGAGAGAGGAGAGGGGCGAGAGAGCACAAGACTCCGGGAAAGGGAAGAAGTTGAGTTAGTAACATGCATTAATGGGATGAGGTTGCATACAGATGGAGAGAAGGAGGAAGAGAAAGGTGCTCAATGCATCATGGGAAGTCCCGCATCCAAGAGGAAGTCTTAAACCTTGTCTAAATCTGTCCAATCTGAGTTTTCTGTTGCACGACCAAAACAAGTTCCTTCCAGAGGATATTTTGCAGCGGCACCATTGCGCCGTCCGGAGCTGTGGAGGTAGGTCTGGCAAAGTGAGACTGGTGAAATATTAATGACAGCTTTTCCAGGAAATAATGGAACAAACAGTGAAACGTGCGATAAGTTTGATCATCACAAACTGCAAACTGAAGTCTGCCTTAATGTTGACTTCCTGAATGGTGACCACACACATCCCAGGTGTACACAAAACACACACATCCCAGTTGTACACACACACACTGCCAAGCAAGAAGGGACTACAACATTTTGTACTTGTCTCTTCTGCAATATTGATGACAGCTGACAGGTAGCAGAGCAGACGGGTGGATACGAGATGAGCACAGTGATGTGAAATATGTGTGGCATATGTGACGTTTCTGGGAGGGATTTTTATTTTTGCATGTGTGATATTATTATGTATATGGGATATATGTGTCTATATGTGTTAGTTGTGTCATGGTTGTCTTGCTACTGGATGCTTAAAAGTTACTTTGGGATGGATAAAGTATCTATCTATCTATCTATCTATCCATCTATCTATATATCTATCTCTCTATCTAGCTATCCATCTATCTATATATCCATCTATCTATCTATTTATCTATCTATGGTAGGATGCAAAAACACAGATGGTTTGAAATGTCAATGGAGCACAAAGTCAAGGCAAAAATTATTAAGGAAGTGGGGAAATGAAGGCAATAATTTCAATCAACAAATGTTCAGGTATGATTATAAGTGTTTATTAGTTGAACCCTGAAAGATAGTGTCAGTCCGTGTGTCACAAATGATAATACTCTATGAAGAGAAGTAAAATGCTTAATGTAACACAGGACAGAAGGATACACAGAAGGAATCGATTTTTAGAAGTACTAAGACACACAGTGAAAATACTCCACTACTCAAAGTGAAAGTCCTGCATTGTAAACCTCAAACACGTAAATATTACAGCAAAATAAAGTGAAAACATTGTTTAATAAAATGTTCCCTATCAGTGTTTTCCTCTTCTATCTGATGTTTTCTGGATTAATATTCCTGCTGCATTAATGTGTCTGTTGCATTTCCTCACTATCTGCTAGCTGCCTGTCCCCTGAACACACTGTAAAAAAACATCTTCTCACTATCTGCTAGCTGCCTGTCCCCTGAACACACTGTAAAAAACATCTCCTCACTATCTGCTAGCTACCTGTCCCCTGAACACACTGTAAATAGACACTGTCTCTGTAGACAGCCCAGGATCTACAGACGGCAACAAGAACTAACTGCGCCCAGCTGCACCACGAAGCCAACACACAGTGTACAGCGCTCCAGCCAGTAACTGACAAAAAGGATTTGGGGGTGGGGGGAGTCATTGCGCTGAAACCCAGAAGGGAGGGGGAGGGGACGCGATGAGGAGGAGGGAGGGGCGAGCTAGTCTAAGTTTTGTTTGAAAACACTTTGAACGTCATCAAGAAGTGACGTCACCCAACACTGCTTAGAGCACCTTTAATTTGCAATGCATCATGGTCTATTAGATCATCACAGGTTCGTACTGCTCTGTGAGACCCCTGTACCTCTAAAATGTTTTAAAACCTTTCATGGTGTCAGATGTATTTCCAAGCTGAGCCAAGAGGCTTTGTAAAGACTTTATTTGGATTAGGAATAAGGAGAAGCTTCTCAACACATAAAGCAACACTTCATCATTCAGTTTATCACAAACAATCTACATCAACACATCTGGAGGTACGTGGTTTTCACCGTACAGGAGGGGGTGAAAAACTTTCATCTGAAAAAGTTAAAGCTGTCAGACAAATGTAGGGAAGTGAAAAACACAATGCGTACCTGTGAGACGTAGTGAAGGAGACGTATCAAGTGTTCATAAAATGGAAATACAGTAAAGTACAACCTTAATTAGGTAAGACTAGAACTGTTGGGTCCTTGTAAATTCTGGAGTGTGGTCTAGACCTATTCTATCTGTAAAGTGTCTCGAGATAACTCTTGTTATGAATTGATACTATAAATAAAATTGAATTGAATTGAATTCATTTTGTTTGGTCATAATGACTCCTTTACTAATAAGTAGGCCTACGTGAGTAATTCCACCACTGTGCGTGTGTTCCCTAAATCAGCTAGATTTCAATCATCATTCATGTGATGCATCTTAATCTTCTGTCATGCACATGATGTGGTCAACAGCCTGAGCCCCCCCCCCCCCCCCTCGCCTTCCAGAGGTGTGACGTCACACATCGCAGTCACATCAGTGTCGTTGTTCAAATATTGACTGAGCTCCATAACATCACCTTCAAACAGTATACATGCGCATCAGGGGCCGGAGTGTGTGTGTGTGTGTGTGTGTGTGTGTGTATTTGTGTGTGTGTGTGTGGGGGGGGGGGGGGCGCTTCCTCGAATATTTTCTCAAAAGCCCAGAATCTCTTGGGGTTTTAAAACAACTTTAACTTTAATCTTCTTGCTTTAATTATTCCCCCTCATGCTCTCTGGTTGGATCGGCGAATCAACAGAGTAAAAGTTGCGTCACCGGGGACGCATCGCCGTTCATCTTTCAGTGCTACACACATTTTGCATCCTATTTCTGAATATCTGTATCTTTGTCTCCATGTCCCAACCGGCATCCGGCAGATGGCCGCTCACCAAGAGCCTGGTTCTGGTTCTGGCTCAGGTTTCTGTCCTTTTTGAGGAGGTTTTTCCTCGTCACTGTCGCACCAAATGCGTCTTAGTCAAATCATAATAGAAGTTATGATTTGACTTCTCAATCAAATTGTACTTCTCCGTCAAAACATGACAGAAGTTATCAAATTGAATCCAATTTTGTAAGCTACAACAAATATTTTTGCAAGATTAGTAAAATGTTTTTTATGCCAAATAACTACCCTACCCATGTGACTTATAAATAGTAACGTCAGACCATTTTTACGCCTTTCTTTCTGCAGCGGGAGTTAAATTGAGTCATCCACAACGTTTGCTGTGTTCAGAATGATGAAGAACTAGTAGACACAAAGCAGGATGTTGGCTTTATAGGGGGATGCTTCTACTTCATTGGCAGCTGTCATGTTTTTTCCCCCAAGTGATGTACAGCATTTTAGACATTCCATTATCAAATGGCTTGAAATAATACAGCGCGTCCCCCCTGGACCCCCTCCCTGGTTTGGGCTGAGCCTGATGCACAGACCAGCAACACACTGGTCTGTGGTGTTTCACATTAAAAGAAGATGCGGTCAACACACTGCTTAACAAAACAATAATGCTGTTTATTCATAATAATAAATTCATGATTTGATACACAAACATTCATTTGAAACAAAATAGTTCAAATTCAAAAGACAGGATAGTTTGGATTTGCCCAGATGAAGAATCACTATGTGTTCCCATAATATTGCTGTATTGACTTTACAGTGTGTATGTGGTCCGCAGCTGAGTTTATTGTGCATTGGGGGGTTACATCACAACTATAATCCTGTGGTTTTCCTACGGACATAAAGTGGTTCTGAATATTTAACTTCATGGTTCTTTATGGTATCTTCGTCATCACGGTAACATCCTTGTGGTTTAGTGATATAATATAGCCTACTTTTAAAATATATCCAACTCTTTTTCGTAGGTTTTGGGCAGTCACCCCACCTGCTCCTCAGCTGTATCATAAAAAATATGACAGTAATTACAAAGGAATCGAGTGACAGTTTTCTCTTTGACTCCCCATCTCAACGAGGCTCATAAGCACTTCAGCAGGAAAAAGTTGCAGAAAGCTCCCCGGGGACAGTCGCACATCTTGCCGATCCGGGCGCCTTTCCTCACGGCGCACTGCTCCCCGATGTCACACTGAGGGGAAACCACAAGATCGATTCATTTCTCCCTGCTGCGACATGCATCGATACGATATCAATCAATACAGATGCAGATTAATGAAGATTGTTTTTAAAACATACCGTTGGGACCTGGCCGAATTTCTTTTCCCATAAAGGCAGCCGTTTAGCCTGCAGCTTTTCAAGAACTTCGTGGAGAGCTCCGAGCTGGACACGGATCAAAACAACAGGAATAAAAAAAGGGCTCAATGGATGTGCTTTGTTATTGTAGCAACGGACATACAGATAGAATGAAGTGTCGGACAAGTAGACGATTAACCGAAATGCAAAAGGACTGTACAAATAACATAACACAGCCTACTTTTGTTATACATCCTAATGCCATCTAGTTATAACAGTTGCATATTTTGTTTGAATTAAATGACACAAATGTCAAACATCATTAACTGTACAGGACGCATGTTTTATGAAAGGGGAAATCTTAAATGCATGCTTTTCTGAATTGAGTTTGGTTTATTAAATTGAATGTGGTTAGAAAGTTTCACACTTGATATTCACATGTACTAAAATAATCAACACAACACTCCTGATTTTTCTTTTGATTCGATAAAATAATAAAACTTTTTTTTTGTTGTTGGTTGTTGCAAAAAGATCTAAAGTTGCATCGTGTTTTTTTAATGCATGCGCGCAGCAAAAGTAAAGTAAAGCTTACCAGCTGCTTCTCGCTGGTCAGGTTCGGACCTTTTGGGTAGAAGTCCCGCAGGGCTCTGGGGCTCAGCTCCTCTTCGGACTCGGTGTCCAGATCTTGGGCTCCAGCGGCGCTGGAGAGCAGCAGCAGCGCGCAAAGGAGCGCGACGCTGAGCATCCTGGAGGTGGTCTGCATGGTCCCGATGCGCGGCAGCATGTGATCCTTTTCTCAGTCTCAAATAGTCGCTCCCCCTCGCAACAACACCTTTTTATCTAACTCCTGCCATCTGCTCGCTCCACCTTATCCTTTGATTTTTTTTTTTTTTTTTGTCATGCGTAAAAGCTGCCTTGGGTGAGTTGCTGGGGAAAATATGCCTCAAAAAGTCAACAACAACAACAACAGCAGCAATGACATAAAGTAATGAATTACTCGTCACTTGGATGGAGAATGGAGAGTTTATTTCTATGAAGTTATGTATATTTGTAATGAGTTACATTGTGTGATCATGTTTAGTTTATTGGTATTAACACAACTTGGGAATTATATTTTGGTGACTGCAAAAAGATCGTTGTCGTATATTGTTTAGTCAGAACAAACACTTGATTTGGACAGTTTTATTGGGTTACAGCCTCAAGCAGCCGACTTTAAATAAGAGCAGTGATGTGTTTCAGTCACCCAGCCAGGCTGAAAGCATTGCTTTGTTTAGTATTCCATGTAGATCAGCAGTACCTTGCAATGTAGGACCTTTTTCCATTATAACCTCAAATTGTCATTTGCAGCCTCTCCTGCATTCAAACGTGCATGGTGACTCATACAGTCCTTTTATGCTGCAAATGATCAAGAAAAACCAAACAACGCTGGTGTTCAGCCCTTGTTATTCTGTCAAAGCAGCGACAAGTCCCCCCCCCCACACACACACACACTCACCCACCTATATAAAAAGTCAGCTTCATCCCTTTGAAAGTTGTTTTAGCTTTAAGAATTCACTTTTCATCTTTTGCGCAGGGACCAAATGGACAAACTGTTTGACCACCAGCTGTTATCAAGTTGTGAATGGACTGGAAATGGTGATTGCTTTTGTTTAACTACTGAGTTCATCTCATTCATAACAAACAGGATAAGAAGAATCCCATCGTGTTGCTGTTTCACTTAACTAATGGTACACATAAAGCCGTATGCCCAATGACTCAACAAGTATCAATTGTCGGTACTTGCATGTGTAGCCTACTAAAACTCCAACAGCATCCTAATTAGCCTGTAATTTAAAGGTATAATTACTTTGAACTTCACATCAGAGATAAATGATGCAATGAATGGAAGCAAGCAGAGTTGGGAACACAAACAACCCTGCAAAGCAAACAAGTATAACTTTACACATCTGACAATGAGTAACACTGCAACAGTTTACTGTGAAAAAGAAAAAAAATATGTCTAACCAAATAAACACTTCCACTCTATGTTTATCTCACTTATAATGTACCGAGCAGACACAATTTAATATACTTTCACCCCTTACGCAACCACTTTAACAATGCTGAGGATGCGTTCACACACACATATACATATATATATATATATGTATATAGATTGTGTGCTTCATTCTATGCTTGAGTTATCCCGGCTCACCACATTGATCACAATCAGCGATGTTTTGGGTCCGTCAGCAGAGACGGAGAAGTAGGAGCAGGAAGCTTGGATTGTGTGCTTGAGGCTGCATGACTCATGTTTCTCCCTCCCCATTTTAATGACTGAGACTCCAATTTATTCACAACAACCTGGCTACTTCATTCACAACCACGGCTTCATTGCTTTTTGTAACAGTATCCATGAGAGTTTTGCTCTTCCCTGATCTGATTTGTTGCTCTGTGGGTTTTTTGGTGTAGAGTTTGTTGAGGGCATTAGGTGATTTTGCTCCGAACTGCTCTAAGATTGTGTACTCTCAAGCATGAATAACAACCTTTTAGGAAAAAGGATTATATTTAGACTGGGCTGACTCAAAACTCTAATAAATAGCAACTGAAATGTAGTTTGGTTGTTAGACAAAAATCACAGCAACCTGTTAATTACAAACTGGTGGAGCAAACAGAGCATGTAAAAAAAAAAAGATAGGCTTTTCAAATCTGTTTCTCCAGTTTGAAACTTGGGTGGCCGCACAACAAGCTGTGGCCATTAAGGAATGGATCTTTACTGGTCTCACGATTCAGTTACGATTATCCGGCCAACGATTCAAATCAATTCAATATCCCGATGCATCACGATGCCTGACCTCCTCCATATTATTATATATTGCTAAACATGGTTTTCATCAACACGTTCAAGCAGTTAGATACACTGTACATAACCAGAACCCCCCTTTGGAGTCTGTTAGTCTGAAACAACTACATTAAGTTGAGCATTGAGTAAGAGCATTAAGCTGTTGTGCGGACTTCTTTGAAAGTTAACCTTTTCACTACATGGATGTGCACAACATCGTCTTTTTTGAGTCAATGCAACAAGCTGTAACATTGACTCATGATCACCGTGTGAAGATGTTATGGCGAATGTGTTAGCTGACAGTTCCCTGTTCACACATCGAGCAGACACAGAGAAACATTAGCATACATTTGGAGTGGCGTTTCTCGTGACCTCGTAAAGTCCAATATTTAGGCGACTCTCCTTTTAGCTCGGTTTTGGTCTCTACCAACTAAGATTGTGCTCTTGCTCCACTTTAATCTCAGGCTAGTCTCTAACTTTGTGTGTCTGGTGTTCAATGCAAAGCGGCAGCATTTTCATTTCAGGAAATACCCCCCCAAAGCGTTATGAGGGTAGTGTCTATGATAAAGCGCTATATAAATGTAGTGAATTACTCTACTTCCTTTTCTCCGAGAAATATGAAAGTGGAAATAACACAGAAAACTAGCCATAACGGGGTAGAAAGTATCTAATTTCATATACTACTGTATATGTATCCCTACTGAGCAGGTAGTGCACAGTGGGTTTATCTGAGCCTGATTTGCTGATACCAGCCGTAAGATTAAACCAAACAGCAGAGCTGCAACTGTAAAACCAAAACAACGAGTTGAAAGACGCTAAAATTCTCTGTGGAGCTGAAAGAAACTCCAGCCTTGGGAGATTATTTTCTGTGGGTTCCTCACTATGAGTGACCTCTTTCACATTGTATTTTTTTTTTACCCATTATTAATATTAAATACTCACTAATGCAGCTTAAAAAAAAGAAACTGGAAAAGACAGCTCTCTTTCTTTGGCACTAGTTTACCATGATGTTTTGTTCTTCTATATTTTTTTTTAGCAAAATGGATTTTAGCAAAGCTATTTCACCTTGAAAATCAGTGAGGACAGTTCTCAGAAACGTCCCCAGACACTCTTGATGATGAATAATTGGACACCGCTCACCAAACAAAGGACATTGACTCTAACTGTCTATAGGATAGGATTTAGGATATCCTGAGGAAAGATGACTAATTAAAATATCTTATTAACATTCAGAAAGACAACAAGCACCTTCTATAACACCTTTGCAGACAATTTTCCAGGGCTGAAGCACTCGAGTCTGGATTAAAAGTGTTTTTTCCATGGACTTGGACTTGTCTCGGTCCCTTGCCAAATATGGCTTTTGGTCTCGGACCGAGTCCAGGTGTGTTTATTATGTTTAAAATAATACTGGAGAGAAAATGAAACAATGGCCACCTGCTAACCAATCACACCCTAGAATATCTTTGCACGCCCTGCTTTTGTGTCCCCTGCTAACATTATTGAAAATCATTTTCATTGATTCACACACACTGTAAGAATCAAAGATGTCCACCAATTCTGCAATGATCATATTTGGTTATAGAAATCACCAGGATTAAGTCTTTTTTTCTGTCCTGGACTCAGTTCCTGACTTGGACTCAAACCTTTTTGGACTCGGTGTTGTCCTGGACTCGAACCTTTTTGGACTTGCTCTGGTCTTGGACTCAACTAGTCCTGGTCTTGGACTTGTCTTGAACTCAACAAAGGTGGTCTTGACTACAGCCAGCAGTTTTCTAACAAAGAACTCACAAATTTTCATCTAAACCCAATTTTAGTATTTCCATTTACCTCGAGCAACAAAACAATGCACGTCTGAGAAACATTTTGTGCTGGTTCCAGCAGTATATACAATATTAGCTTGCATTAACCCGGAAGAAACCAATGCAGGTACAGACTTACTATGAATGTCCACACAGTCAGAAAGGCCCAGGACTGAGGATCCAAACCCAGAGCTTCTTACTGAAGAGCCTTACCAAGTCAAATATATTATATAAGATCAATTATGCCCTCTGTGAGAGAAATAAAAAAAAGAAAGCTTCAAGTTGCAAATTCTTCCATTCAGATTGAGCCGCATATCTGATACAGACTTTCCAAGTTCCTGTTTACTGATTAAAGCCACGCTTCCGACCCTTTACTATCAATGTTAAAAAATACATTAAAAGATATCCATGTAAAACTTCTGTGATCTGGCCATTTGCATCAAAATAATTAAGCTCAAATATCCGCAAATGATCACACTTAGTGGAACGGTGGTAGAGCAGGTTCAGGGTTCAAATCCGACCTGTGATGATTTCCTGCATGTCTCCTCCCTCTTCTCACCTAGCTGTCCAGTCAAAACTTAAAGGCAAAAAAGCCCCAAAAAAAGATAGCAACTAGCTTGAACAAATAATCATGTACAACCCCTTAAATTTTTTGGGTTTTGACCACTTGGGTTTTCCCTGGGTCTCTGTGAGGATCCAGATTCAGTTATCTCCTGACAGCAGGTGCAGCCCACCTGTTGCTCTGCTGATGGAGAACAATGGACTGTTGACAGTAAACAGCAGGAAGGAAAAACAGCAATAACAGATGTGTTGGGCACATGTGACGTGACACGGAGCTGAGGAGGCGGTTTCCAAACAACAAAGTTGCATGTCATTTTAAAAGTCTTTTGATGTAACCTGGAAACATCTTGCCAGATCCATCTTCTTCACATGCTGTATGGTAGCACTCGGTTTACTGTGATTTCTTTACTGTTTTATTGTCCACTCTGCACATGCAACATCTATTGCATGTCTGTCCTGCCGCAGGCCAGTAAATTAAGAATTATAGACGGGGACAAAACTTTCCAAATTTGGCCCCTCATCCACCTCCACTCTAGCACCAGCTGCATCACCCACTCGTCGCTTTCATACCAACGAGAGCAAATTCAATAAGCTCTTGGCCATTAATTAGCCTCGTAGCGACAGAGATGGAGCCTTTAACAAAAATATCCGAATCCAGCGTTACAGACCAAAAACCCTGATGGATGAAATAGTAATCACTGCATACTTAAAGAAGGTTGTCCGCAGTTTGACACTGAGTGAATTTGTCTTCAGAAGACTGCTAACAGAGGATTTATGGACAGTTCATGGGCATATCAGGTGCGTGCATATCCTGTAACTTAAATACTAACAAAGGACGTAGTAACTAAATAACTATTCCTGCCACTGTAGATCATTATAGGCTGCATGCCAATGTGTCAGACAGAAAGCACCGTATACGCTGTATGTGTCGGTTTTTGCACTTGTGGGATCGTGACTGCACTTTGTTGCTGAGTCTGGGCCGGGGCCATCTCTGCCATCTCTGGTTTTGTCTCATTGGAACAGAGGGTCAAAGGACAGAGGGAGACATTTGTTGTGAAAGACCCTTAGGCAAATTTTAGATTTTGGGCCATGCAAACAAAATGCACTTGACTTTATCCAAGCGTGATTGTTACGTTAGACTCCTCTATTTTCACTCTTTCCGCAAGAAAGTTTCATCTTATCTTTATCCTTTGCTTTCTAGTCTTCCACAGCCTGTTATCAAAATCCTTCATGGTAAAAAAACAAAAAGATGTGTCTGTTATGTAAGATGGGAGACCAATTAAAAAAGAAGAAAAAAAGCATTAAGTTTCTAAGTAAGTCTCCAGAACAGCTTCAAAGTTTCTTGTCATGTCTTCTCAAAGTGTCTGAACTCTACCGGAGGACGGAACAGCATTCTTCCAAAATATTCCTTCTTTTAATGTTTTGATGTTGCCTTAGCTGCTCCAACTCCCACAGGAGTAGGTTCGGAGCTGGGGAATATGAAAAGCATAGCATGTTTCAGATATTTCAGATAAAGTATGTTCAGATTCACATCATTTTCATACTGAGCAAACCAATACAGCGACCCATGTGACCCATGGTGTGTCCTCTGTGGAATCTGCGGCCCTCATTTATTCAGATTCAAGACTTTGGTGGTTTCCCCATCAGGTTGATCAGCTGCCTGACGCTGCCCTGTGTCACCCTGCCCGCTCGGTGAATGAATGCTAACGAGGTCTTTTTTTTTCACCGACATTTCCAACATCTATTACTTCAAGAAGCATCTAATCACGGTGTGTGTGTCTGTGTGAGTCTGTGTGTGTTTCAGTCATGTGCATTCTCCTGGAGTTCTCATTTTGGAACATTCAGCAACAGGTGATTCTTACCAGACCACTCCACAAAGTCACCCACCATTCATATTTATATTTGCATTATTTATAATTACTATTGGTTTATACGTGATCCATCGCACCTGAACATGACACAAATCACGTCACACTCCAGAGAGGAAATAGCAGACGTGTTGTAACATTATGTAACATAAGCGAGGGGAGGTGGTGTTATGAGATCGGTCATTTGCTCAGGTAAAGGTAATAGAATGAGGTTCATGGTCCAGCTCATTTCCTTCCTTATGGTAATAGATTCTGATTATATAATATCTTTTCCTCTGTTAAGGCACAGTTAGGGCTGCAACTAACTCATTTATTTCATTGTTCATTAATCTGTAGTTTATTTTTTTAGTAATTTGAGTAGTTGTTTTGTATAGTGGTCTATAAAATCCCAGAAATGTCTTGTTTTGTCCACAGCTCAAAGATATTCCATTTACTGTTATAGAGGAGTGACAAAATTAGAAAAATATTCTCATTTAAGAAGCTGGAGTCAGAGCATCTTGTCATTGACTTTCAATGAAAAGAGAGGGCAGACTGACAGAGGGGGGAATCTTCATTCAGTGGCAATGAGGCATCTATCTGCAGAGCCTGGCCGTAATTACACACAAACACCAACATGACTGCTGCTGAGCTGTCTTGTTAGGAAAGAGCATCGTCTTTCCGGAAAAAAACCTCAAATAGATAGTTGGAAGGAAGGAAGATGAGGAGATATAAGAGGATTACGTCAGAGATGTTCAGTATCTCTCTCTCTCTCTCTCTTTCTCTCTCTCTCTCTCTCTCACACACACACACACACACACACACACACACACACACACACACACACAGAAACCCGAGTATGTCTTCATCAGGGCTGGTTTTTGATTGGTCATTAGATGGCCTACCAGTTGGCTCCGGCAGCAAAGAACCATCAGGGTCGGGTGTTAATTCCTGTGGTGACTCATCAATAATTGCTGTATCTCGAAGTCTCACAAGTCATCGGTGTGGAATAAGACCACGATTAATGAGCATCATTACTGTACTGCTGCGATATAAAGCCGTGTCTTTAAAACACCACCCTGCTCTTTGAATTTTAATCCACCGGTGGCTGTCGCATCTAATTTAATGACTGAGTGAGTCATCGATGTAACCGTCGTCTGCGTGGAGCGCTTTCACGGGATCTTCCTCCTTCTCAACCGGCACAACATACCGTGTGCCACATTTAATAAGTAAAACATCAGCTTTGTTTTTTTCATACGTTTCCAAACCATGCAATGTCTGATATAGACTATACTGACTCATGTGTGCAAAGTTTGGTGTGTGGGGGTGGGCGGTAAGCAAGGCTAGATCTAGAATCCAGTCCCTTTCAGAATTGTTTTTAACCACGTTTTTATGGGCATGACATGTTGGACAAAACAATAATCATTGCGTATAGTAATAGTTTAACGGACTTTAAAATGTGTCTGCAGGGGGACTTTCAGAAAATTGTTCTCCAGATTTCAAAATTGCTGCATTTTGAATGTCAAACACTTCATTTTCTGCTTTCTGGGGAATTTTTCTGCATCAATCTATAGTGTAAATATACAATAATAGTAATTTATTTGGGGGTTGCACGGGCTCGTTTTAATTATCGATCATCGTAAATTATGCCTGTGACTCTTTCTATTTGGTGACAAAGCTGTGATAGATGTTTGTAATCCATTTATTCATGCTTCATAAATAGTTGTTGAAGAATCTGTTCAGGTCCAGTCTCTGCAGCCATTTTCCAGCAGCTGGAGATCAAATGAATCTAAGGGATTGGAACTGTGCAACCAAATGTTTTTGATGTTTGCAGATAAATCAGAGCATTCAAGGGTCATTGAGCTGGGAATCCAGGTGTTATAAAGGTGTGTTTAACTCAGCAGGAGCTCCTCTGTACTCACTGTGCTCATAATTAGCTCACTGACAGATTTTCTGTATCAGTGAACTTAAAGAAATACACCACCCAAGGCAAGCCAAGGCAGCTTTATTTAGCACATTTCAGCAACAGGGCAAGTCAAAGTGCTTTACATGAAGCATTAAAGAGAAGTTCAAAACAATAGAAAAGAAGAAGATTTTTTTCAAGGTTTTATGAGGCTGGTGCGGGACAAAGTATCAGCCGTGTATGTGCAGGTATACACATACTTACTTTGAATGCTCATTATCTGCATGCTCACATAGATTGTTGTACAGTTCCAATTTTCAACAATATAACTTCAGTAACAGTTAATAATATTTAAACAGGTCAAATACGAGAATAAAAGTTCCAGTGCCGTGCTATTATTATTATTTAAAGAAAGGCAGTATCAAAAAGAAAGGTCTTCAGCCTTGATTTAAAGGTCCCAATGTCCAACTAGCACTTTGCTCGTTTGAAAGCCATGATGTCTCCCTCTCGGGGGGGGGGGCAAATTCTCTGGGTCGGCAGAGCACACAAAGGGGAGGTAAGCTTGCCCCTCATGACCTCATAAGGGGCAAGATTCCAGATAGGCCCATCTGAGCTTTCGTTTTTTCAAAGGCAGACCAGGATACCCAGCTCTGGTTTTGCACCTGTCACCATTTCTAGCGACGGGGGGACCATGGGCACGCTGGGGGAACTCATAGCACTGTTAGAAAACCTCATAAAGTGAGACCTTGGGACGCTTAGAAGAACTGAGAGTTGCGGCAGACCTGCAGTGTTGTTCTGGGAGTTTGTTCCAGACATGTGGAGCATAAATACTGAATGCTGCTTCTCCTTGTTTAGTTCTGACCCTGAGGGACAGAAAGCAGACCTGTCCCAGACCACCTGAGCGGTCTGGGGGGTTCAGAGTGTAGATCAGAAATACATTTTTGGCTCAAAACTATTTAATGCTTTACAAACCAACATAAATCTTTTGAAATAAATTCTTTGAGCGACAGGAAGCAAGCAGTCCAGTAGTCTTTTTATTGTATGATAAAAGGTTGAAGAAATTGCAACAGAAGCAAGTTCAACTGATTTTGTATCCTTAATAGGTGATGAGTAAGGAAAAAAGAGCCTCAAGAATCCCATTAGGGGAAAGTTTAGAGAACTACCCAAATATAGCTTTTTCATACGCCTATTCATTCTTTTTCTCATGTGAATAGAGTAAAAATATTAACCTTTACATATCATCATGAAAATTACTGAGTTGATTATTTACATCACGACAAACAAAAAATGTATCACAAGTCTTTTGAAATTATCAACATGGGCAAACATAATCATGCATAATCTAATTACGCATGTGCCAATTTGCATAAATACCACAACAGATGTAAACATTGGATATAGCCAGGTGAAAATGTCTTGTTGAATCTTGTTGATTTCTTACAGCAAAACACTTAATGTTAAGGTCTGAACCCATTAAGGACACCCATGAGCATTTGTACATAGAGGCAGGAAGAGGTAGCCAGCCTTTATTAATTATTATTGAGGTGCTAGGGTATGGGGCTGGGTCCGTGGGACTGTTTCTGGGGGATGAGTCTGAGGGAAGAACAAGAGACAAGGGTAAGGAGAATGCAGAAGACAAAAGGTAGGTAAAATAAAAGTGGCTGGATTGAACAATCAAATTACATACACAGTGCACCACCAGAGAATCTCATCTTCCTTCCCATCTCAGGCCATCTGCGTTGGGTTTGTGCAGCTCCCTCCCCTGCAGTGTCCACAGGCCGGGGTGCACTCTATATCGTTTTTTACAACTGCACCTCAGGGTGCTGCAGTAGTGTTGCCATCCCCACTCCATGGGACAAAGTCCATCTGTAAGTTAAAATACACTTTTAGACCCCTATGCAGGAGATATTGATAATTACCTACCTTATGTCTTCTGCATTCTCCTTACCCTTGTTTTTCTGTTCTTACCTCAGGCTCATCCCCCAGAAATAGTGATTATTCACATGAGAAAAAGAATGAATAGGCGACAGGCTATTTTTTAAACTTTCCCCTAAGGAGATTCTGCAGGGCTTTTTTATTTACTCACGACATATTGAGGACACAAAATCAGCTGAGTTTGCTTCTGTTGCAAGTAGTTCAAGTTTGACCCCCCTTTTGGTTTAAAATGACTGGACTACAGTGCAACGAACGTATCAGGCTTCTCACGTCCTATAGTCCAAACAGTGCAGGTCCTTCTAAAATGAAATCCTAATTTTAGATTTCATAACATGCCTGAACAACTTTTCTGACCTCTTCCATTTCCTCATTCTTTCTTCATTTGCTCTCAGACAGTTTTGCAGATACCCCCTGGCACAATTTATGCGCTCAAGCAGCTGCTGATTGCCTCCTGTCACAATGAATCCCTTCACTTGATCTGTCACATATATACTTTCCCCTTCTATACACCCTCTTTAATCTCTCCAGGTTGTTTCGACACAATCTGCTGCATTAACTTGCAGGGGAAAACAACAAAAAAGCATCTCAAACCTGTGTGGGTGGAATAGATGATTAATACAAAATCCTGTCAGTTCCTACCATTAAATTCTAATGCTAAGCCCCTTAAAGGCTGCCCTCTACTCTCAATACACAAGATATTTCCAGTGTGGGCTGCGGAAGTCCGTTTTAAAACTGTCTGTCATGATGCAGAACATTTCAAGCGTGTTAAAGGGATGATGAAGCAGCTTTGATCTTCCCTCACTGGGATTAATGTTTCAACTTTTATGTACCGAGAGAAAAGAATATTAAAGAGCAGACGAGCAAAGAAGAGGAATGATAATGGAATTGCTTTGAATGATGACGTATTCATGAGGAGGAGTACCTTACTCCGCCCTTTTCCTTTTGAACCCCCAGGACAAAATACTCAGCTCTGAGTTCACTGGATCGGTAAATAACATACACTTGGACAAGTTCACTCCATCAGCCAGCCCGGTGTCCTTCAGAGGCGCTCTTGTGCGTCACTGTGAGGTAATTAAGGGTTGTGGGTTTGGGACTTTTCTGCCTCTGTCTGCCTACACGGCTTACGTTTGTCCTTAATTAATGCACGCTGTTCTTGCTTCTGTAATTGCAGTGTAGAGAAACAGTTTGGTGACAGTTTTTGCGGCAAAGATCAGAATTTCTCTCATCTCTGCTGCTTCTCTGCACGTGTGAGTGTGTGTGTGTGTGCGTTACCAGGGATGCAAAGACACGTGCTGAAACACACTCTTAAGCCCAAATGCGCAAGGGCACACCAACAGAAACACACCCATACACAGACACACACACACACAACATTGAATAACAGAGCACACTGGCATTAGATGGTTTTTGAGTTTATCTTTCACAAAAAATATGACATTCATTTTTCTATATGATTTTTTGTTGTTGCATTTATCTCTATGATGAAACCAACAAGTCCTCTAAACCCACTGGCAATTTAGGTAGTTTGCTCTCTAATACGATCCACACGACCACTTACTCTCCTCATATTGAAAACTAATTAGTGAAGTTTAGAAAAAGTTTGATGTTCTGGTCTTAATCAAATGTTCACTTGTGGTTATGAACGTGATGCAGAATGTGACTAAGCTCAAAAACTTGCTGTTTACTTTGATTTATGAACAGGACAAGCACCCTGGTCTCCCGTCTCATCCACCACCCAAAACCTGCCTCCTTGTGAGGAAGTTGTCACTTTAAAACTTTGTCTCCTTGATTCGGCTGTCGGTTCTTCTGTTGATCCAGACTTGTTACTGACTGATAGTAACAATTACTAGTTGTATGTTGGCACTAGCGACACAAAGTGATGTCAGCTCCTGTAACTGATCCAGGATCAGTGTCAACCTGGACACAGGATTGTTGGACAAGGGGCAGAATTAGTTTCATGTCACATTACAAACTGACGAACTGTTAAATCTTTGTAGCATCTCACATGCGCCTGGTCCCTACTGGGACTTAAATCAATTGCAATCTGAAGTTTCTGTCGTTGTCCGAGGGAGATACAAAGCCATTGCTTGCCGCTTAAGATAGGGAGAGAGAGAGAGAAAAAAATCAATAACGTCTGAACTATTTCAGGCTTTTCACAGCCATGACATGACAACTCAAAGTGACAAGGGAGGTCACATGGAAGGAAAGATCCAAACAGGCTTGAAGACTGAATGTCTTCACCAGGCTTCATTTTGGTTGTCAGTTTCAAACATTTTCTCAAATAAATGTTTCATTATGTCCAATTTTTTAAAAGTTGTCTTATTTTCCATTAGATTGTATAATTTATCTGAGCAAACTTTTTAGTCTATAGATACATTGAAAAACCCCTGTCATAATGCACGACAATATTTGGACAATGTTCATGGTAAAACATGCCAACACAAAAACAACAGTAACAAGGGAAGAAATGACATGAGTCTACATGAGGCAGAGGCTCGTTAAATACATCTGAAGACACAGGAGTTCTTCTGTGGGAAATTTCATAAGAGGAAAGAATCAACAAACCAACAGTTTCTGAGGATTAGCTTGATTCTGTTTCCACCATGTTCTACTTCCGAGAATGTTCCGGTGCCACAGGATATTCCGCTTATATGTCTTGACTTATATGACTTATATGTCCCTCTTTTTCAGCCCGGATGTCCGTGACCTTCCTCTTTCTTTATGTTCTAACCTCCGGTGCATTTCTGAGGACCATGGTTACCTGCTCCTCAGATCTCTGAAGGGTAAATCCGGACAGCTAGCTAGACTATCTGTCCAATCTGAGTTTTCTGTTGCACGACTGAAACTACTTTTGAACGTACACACGTAGCACCGTTGCTCCGTCCAGTGCTTAGCGCCACCCAATAAAATTGTGATTATTTTTTTGTTTTTTTCACGTTTTTCTCCCCTCCCGGGACTTTGTGTGGACTAGCCAGACCCTCTGTAGTGCTGTGGAGGAAGGTCTGGCAAGACAAGACTAGGTGTTTGTTGACATTGGCTGCGTAAAGAGATGTTGTTGGCTGGTCCTACCATACTCTGGTATATTTCATTTGTACAGAGAGTCTGGCCACGCTCCATTGACAAGTGTTAGCTTCCTTGAAGGCGGGTACTCTGTTTCAGTTTAAAACTATTGGATCTATCCAGAGCCACTCTGGATTTACCATAACCAATTGCTAATGAGTGGTCGTGACGTCGGCTTAGCAACCCTAGCGTTCGCCTCAACTAACTTCTGTTCCCGGGAGGAACACAACAAAACTCAGCAAAGATTGTTCTTGCTCGGGCTTTAACTTGTGAATATTTGACAGCCCTGCCACAACGGACCGAATGGCTTCACTCATATCTTACTCCACCGCCATTATGGCTAGCCCACAACCTCACCGTCATCGTTCTCAGCCACTCCCTCTGTTGGCTGATTGGGCCGCCAAATATTTGGCCCGAGAAAACTGAAGAATATACCTCAAACCCAGACAAAGTACTGAAGGAAAATGAAAATTGATTATGTAGGAGTGCAGAGCCAGGCTGATGTTGTGGAAAATAACGAAAAAACAACTACCATATTTGAGATGAATTCAAAGCATCCACTGCATGCTTTACATGTGTGAAAGATAACACATCTGATCGTGGTGGTGGTTGGATGCAGAGATTTGAACAGATTTAGCAGAGCTTTGAGCTTTGACATTTACAGATACAAAACTTTTGTAACTATCATGCCGATAACAAGTGTGGACAAATGCAGGCAAGCCTACCTAATCATTTATGTTCAGGATGATGAGCAGCAGATGTAGCCATGTGAAAAGTGATTACCTAAAATATCAAACTTTTTTTTCTTAAAGTTAACTGATGAGAAAGGTTATAAACTCTCCTGAGCATAGAGCCCAAGTTAGACAAAAGTTAATGTGACAACAGTTTCCCGATTCAAAGCTCAGGAAACGTGTAAAACAAAATGTGCTGACGCTCGCTTCTGACTCAGAATAATGGAAACACAGACTTTGCTAGTAGTTCACTTTTCTACCCATGCTTTTAGCTTGTTCCTCATTCTAAATGGCTCTCTGAAAGGTGCTTTTGTGGATCCTGAGAGGTTTAACCACTGAAAAAAACATGCTAACATGAATTCATCATCATGTTACGTCAGAAAAGGGCAGGGTGGAAAAAGCCTGGGGATCAGCGTTTCAGAAAACTCTTCACATTTCCTCCTCCCAGGTACCCAAAATGTCTGGGTAGCTAGACAAGCTCTCTGATGCACCACAGTTAGACTATATACACTAATACATTTCTTAGTGCAAGGTCTGAACCAAAGCTATTTGGAGCCCAAATCATCTACGGTCTGCAAACTAAAAGCTATTTGAATGTGCCAGAGACCAGTGTATTTTTAATAATCTTAAAGTGCCCATATTATGCTAATTTTCAAGTTCATAATTGTATTTTGAGGTTTTACCAGAATAGGTTTAGATGGTTTCATTTTCAACAAACACCATATTGTTGCTGTACTGCACATTGCTGCTGATCCTGTTTTCACCCTGTGTGTTAAGGTCTCCGTTTTAGCAACAGAGTGAGACATTTCACTTCTATACTATCTTTGTTGGGAGTCGCCCAAGCGCAGTAGCTAGGTAAGATCACATCAGCTAGATAACTCTTTCTCCGACTTTGGTCAGTACAAGGCAGGACTAGCTGGGAGACTTCTTCTTGACGAGACACTTGTGGAATACCTGCAGAACAGGGACAGGAAGCAGTTCCTTTGGAGATTATATATGAAGGTAAATATGCTGCAAAATGTGAGACCGCGTGGATGTGATGGGACCACTTGTAAAATAGGATTTAAGAGCTTGTAAAAAAAATCTGTACTCATAGATGAGATGTGGGTAATTGTAGAATATGATTTGAGAGCTTGTAGAAAAAAATCTGTACTCGTATTTTTTTTTTCTCACTTCAGTCACTTTTCCACAACTCAGTTATAACAACCTCTCGAATCTGTCGCTGCAGCGTGCTCTCTCGCATCACACAGCAGCGAGTCTGCACCCTCGACTTTTGCAACACTTCTTGCGATACATTTGGTGCAAAACTAATTTGTACCTGTGGACTTAGTCTGTGGAGCTCTGAGCAAACAGGACGGGGGGGACAGCAGGCTCTTCAGGAGCAGCCGACGGGAGCTGGCTGCAGGATGACTCAATCACCATCTGAATGTTTTGAGATTTTGCTCTAATTTTCCAGACAATGCTGATTGGATTTCAGGACCGTCCCACATTTTGAGGGACGTCTAGTCACCTTAAACAACAGTGTTCTTCCAAAGTTGTGGCAACAGTGCCTCTGTGCACAAAACTAAGCTTTTACAAGTTTGCTGCAAGGGCCAGGGATCGAACAACCAACCATCCGACCCACCCACCTTCTGACCCACCCATTCAACCACCTGAGACACAACCACCCACGTTCCTAGCTGTATCTGTCCGTGTCTAATTAAACCTCATACAGGATGATGTTGGATACTGTGGTACATAGCTATTGCTTTTAATTGATCAAATAATTACTTACAAAACCAATCTAATCAAGTGATGTGCTCATTACCAACCACTAAACATCTGATAAGACAGCTTTCCTTTCTTCCCATGAGTCATCAAACATTAGCGGTGATGTTTTCATTATTTCCTTCCTATCATTCACAGCGACAAATAAAAACAAAAAAAGCTGCTGTCCATTGAGCATCCAAAACTAATTAGAGTTTCTTAATAATTAATGGTCAAGAGCAGCTGTTATTAGAGTTGTTGTAATGACTCACATTAGTCACTGAGGTTTTCTCTCTTTGCTGGTGGATCAACCTAATGTCTTTCTGTTTGACAGTCAGAGTAATGGCTTGGATGGGGGAAATTACTCCGGGCCCAAAGGTCAGAAGGGATCAGCTTTAATCCCCTGTTCTTCACTGGTAAAACATCATTCCTGTCAGAATGTTTCTCCTGGAACAACATGGGAAGACACACAGAACAAAGAAAAAGAGATGCTACACAAACTCTTAACATTTTAACTGACATGTTAAGTGATGAAGAACGCCGCTCTTCACATGAGAAATGCTTTTGTGAAATGTGCCATTTGTTTCATAGTCACTAAAAATTCAATTACATTTTATTTATAGTATCAAATCATAACAAGAGTTATCTCAAGACACTTTACCACACTTCAATTAAGAAAGACCCAACAATTCCAGTAATTCCCCCAAGAGCAAGCAGTTAGCTTAATTTTAGGGAGAAACCTCGGACAGAACCAGGCTCTTGGTATGCAGCATCTGACGATGTAAGTTGTGGGTGTGATGAACAGTGGCAATTATAGTCACAATAAACATAATAGAAATATGACTAGAAATCGTTGCTGTGGTAGTAAATGGTGTAGCTGGGCCCTGCAGGGCGTCACAGGGTGTAGCAGGGTGTAGCAGGGTACGGCGGAGCATAGCAGGGCATAGCAGGGCATAGCAGGGCATAGCAGGGCGTGGAGCAGGACCACAGCGACAGCTGCAACCATTATTTGGGTGCAACCATAATCCAAAGAAAACTGCTGGGCGACATACAGTAAGGGCTCTGTGAAATAAGCTCCCCAGAGCTAGGTTAGTAACAAGCATTTCTGGGACATGGATGCACACAGATGGAAAGGTAAGGGACAGAAGAGCTCAGTGTGTCAAAGATAGAAAGTCCACCGGCAGTCTAAAACTAAAACCGCACAATAAGGAGCTGGTGCAAGGCAGACCTGGGTCAGTTCTATAAGGGTTGATAGATGAGTCTGACAGCTATGAAGAGAAGCAGAGAAGAGAAGGGGTGCTGTGTCTGCAACTATACACCCTCTCGCGCCGGTCTAGGCATAAGCTCCAACTCTTCAATCCCTAACTATAAGCTTTATCTAAGAAGAGAGTTTCAAGTTTATCAGCAAGAAGACAACAGTGGATCAGAGAAATAAAACATTATTCACTGATTGTTTCATGGCAGTTGTGTTTTAAAGCACAAATAAACACTTACCCACACACATCTCCTTGGGAAGTAGACCCATTGATGGATTTTGTGTGAATGCAAAGCTTCTTCCTGACTCTGTCTGTGTGTCGTTATCAGAAGCCGAGAGGTGTGACTAAGCGGTGGGTGGAAATGAAAACGGGCTGCACAACCTGTGGCTGCTATTGGCTGGGGGTGACACACCCACGTGAGGCACAAAGGCTCTTTGTTGACACCCAGAAACATATCGCACGCAGCAAAATAATAAAATAGGAGAAACTCCAGGCAGACGGCAGGTTCTCTGCAGATACAGACACCACCACACACTTCTGGTGGATCATAAATGATGATTGAGAAGAATTACTTTTGTATTAGTCTGAACATTGCTTCTTTAGTAAAATACTGCATATTATGCATTTAAAGCATTTTAAACTTTGGATAATAAGCCATTTGGTTTTCATTATTGCCATATTCTGACGAAATACAATCTTCTTAGCTGCAAAAACCTATTCAAATACAAATATGCCAGCCTAGTTAATAAGATTATGCATGCTTTAGCTCCTCTTCCTCTGTCTGGTTTCATTAATTTCAAATTACAGACAGAGCTACGCGAGGTGCCGCTAGGGGGACCGCACAATCCCACTCAGAAAAACTGCCTTTAGCCAGGCCGTCTTTTCCCTTAAAGCATCACATCCATGAAATGAAGTGCCCCAATCAATCCCAGAGGGCTCATTACATTATTACTTTCAGTGTAATTTTAACAAATGGCTAACTAACAACAAACAATGTCAACACTAATATTTATTTCAACAGTAATGTACTTATACTGCATCTATCATCTGCTATCTGGATATTCTCATGTAGTTTACATGTATCGTACACCCTTTAAGATAACTTGTGCACATTTACATTTGTGTGAATGTTGATTAGTACATTGTTATACTAGCCAGTGAGACAATTAAAACAAAGTTGACAAGAAATGAGATGCTAAACAATGTTTTCCTAACAATACTCCACTTAAAGATATAAAAAGACCCAGAGTTATGTGATGTAAAATGAACTATACAGACCAAAGGAGTTAGCTGGTTCATACCTTCTCCCACTGTGTGTCATTGGTTTTTCTTCTTCTTCTTCCTTTTACTAATATTTGCACTAATTACAGAGGCAATTTTTTCTGATCTTCTAATGAGAAGTCTTTACCTAAGACTTAGACTAAGACTCTAAGTACCATGTGCCACTAACTGCTAACTCGCTGCATGTTTTATTTCAACACTACATTGTGTGATTTCACAAGAGGAACTAATTAGTGAAAACACCTGCTGAAGTGTTGCACTGAAGTGAAAAACCTCCTGGCGCATGGTGGTTGTTGTCCAGAATCCTGCTGGTTTTCTGTGCTGCGTTACTTTCATCCATAGATAAGATCGAGAGGAAACCAGCAGGCCCAGACCCACCACTAAACACAGGTTTCAGTTGCTATTTATGAAGAATCAGCACCATCTTCTGGTGGCAACCACGGTGACAGCATAAATTGGTAGAATAAGAGGACTTCTTGTTCCACATCACACTTTGCGCAGTTTATTTACATCTAGTTTGGTTTCTACTGTGTCTGGCTGAGTTAAGAAAACTTGCATTGCAAGAGAAGGCCATGGGCTGAATCAGTGGCTTCTTACCGCACAAAGTTCTAAAATCTGATCCTTATCACCAAAATGTGGCACCTTATTTTAAAATAGCCACATTGTAGTATTGCAAGAAATGTGCCTACATCAAATGTTCATCACAGGCAACAGTGGAGCAAAGCTCGGCAAACGATCGGACGAGTGAAAAGAACAGAAAAGGGAAGTGACAGAAAAAATGATATTTGAATATTTGTAGGACAAAAAGATGTGTGGAGGAGAAGCCATGCAGTTTATCATGTGTGTTACATCAGTCTTTTATGTTGAGAACATAAGACTGATGTGCAATCATTTTTACAAAAACAGGCACATAGGGATGAATTCATACAGAAAGATTCTGACGATCATGAGCCTAAATAAGTGTGCCTTGAAAATGGTGATACTACCACTGTGTAGTTTCCCTGTCAGCAGACATTGCCTTAAGATATCTAAAAATATTTTGTCATATGGGCAAAATAGAGAACATTTGTGCCATGCACTGACTGTCCTCGGGGCAGAGACAATGGCCTTAAAAAGGTCAGGCTGTTCCAGTTGCAGGCTGGAAAAGAAGTTCTCTATTGTATTGAGACTTGTCCACCATTACAAATTCCATATGTGTTATATGTACTACGGAGCCTTTACATGAGATACAAGAGCCTTTTATACATTGTTGTGTTTCTTTAGAAACAAAAAAATACAGTCTTTAAACGCTTCAGATGTAAAGTCATTTGCTGTCAAAGCAACATCACAATTGAATGGCAGTCGATGGGATGCAAACGGCAGGTGAGTGCTAGGTAGCATAAAAGTGTATGCTTAGAGGGAGCTGGCTTACCTCCTTGGATCTGACTGACATCAGAGTCAGACAGGAACCCAAAACTATGATTGGAGACTGGCCGCCTGGGCTCCCCCCAGACAGCCGCTTGCTCGTGGGGCTCCATGAGACGGCCGTCCCACCGCCTCTTGTCTTAATCTGGCCAGCACACACATGAAGGCCATGGCTGAATCTCTTTAATGTTTCTAGTCATCTTGATGCACACATTTCTTTAACACACCTACCAATATGAACCAGATGCTAGAGTGAAGTCACCAAATGAGTCAAGTAGTTTTAGGCACACTAGTGGCATGATTTTAGGGATGGCAATGTCAGTCTGTCTGTTGGATAGTCCACCACTAAGGTCCAGACTAAAACATCTCAAGATCAACTGGTTGGATTGTCATTAAGTCGTGTCCTGGAAAGACAGGATGCTTTTTAAATGTTTATCTTTCAAAACTGTGAGCATCATAACACAAAATGTCAGCGTGATTGGATACTGCTAGTGTCTTAGTAGGAATACAATACTTTTCTTTTGTACATTGGGTAAACTTACCCTTTAAAGAGTAACGTTGGACTTTACTATCCCTTTGCACTGAGTCCAGACAGCCATATCTGTCTCTTAATTTGTGTTCTGTAGGTAGTAAGTAATCTAGTCTAGAGGAATCTCATTACCATCAAGCTCACACAGCGCTGCCGGTGGCCGACACAGATTGTGTTTTCCTGTGCCTGCAGGTTATTGGCATCCCAATAAAAATTATTTCCAATCTGAGAAGTGCACTCGGAAACGTAGAGGAATAATTGCATCTTCCTTCTTGTTCACAGCTCAGATGCAGTGTGCATCCATCCATTAAAACACATAGCCAAATTGTATTCGTTAGGACGCAAAAATGATGGTTGCCTTGAGTTATGTTTGAATTACATTTCAATCTAATGGATTTTCATTCATGCCATTGTGTAAGCTTAACACTGGAACCATTCGTTTTGAGAATACATAACCCAATTACACGTTTTGCCCAAAGATATGCATGATGGATCCTTTTCATAAGCTGTATAGCTCCTAGAATCTGAATGGAATCACTGAGTTTTTTCCAACGTCTGGAGTATTAATTTGACTTACAACTTACAAACACAGGAAGTAAACATTTTACACATTTTAGGCTCAGAGTTGGACCTCTTTCATGAACAGATTATTCTATTCAGTGGTACTTTCCATCGTATTTTTGATATATTTTGAATCGGTGTTTTCCTTTGCACATGCTAAATAAAGGTATTTCCACCAGTGTAAAGTGTATCAGAATGCAGTAAATTAAGTCTTTGACGCTCAAAATTTCCCTGGGGGAAGACACCCGGACGCCCTACTTTAATATGTCCATTCTGGTCCATGTATTTATATTGCACAGTGTACCCGCTAAAATACATTAGACTACACCACAGATTCTATTCATCTGAAGAAAGGCAGAGTTCCTGATGTGTTATGCTGTATTTAAAGGTTGGTATGTTCTAGTTTTTTAAATAAAATATCTGCTATAACATTGAGATGGGATCTGATGAGCAATGGGGGAAAAACATTTTCAGTATAAAAGTACTATCTGTCTGTGTGATTCATTCTGTACCATTCACCCCAGTAAGAGGGTCCATATTATTGAACCATTCCTTTCATTGGGGGGAAATAGACCCGTGTTGTGTCTCTCTTAGTGTTTTGATGTGTTAAGTCAAATAATTAGTTATGTGCGCTGGTGCATCCCTAACTGACAAATGGAGCACTTTATCACAATGTGTGGTAACTTGTAGTTCAATGTAATATTATCATTCCATGCATTGGATATCATTAAACAGTTTATGGGATTCTACAAAAAAAGAAACTGGTCAGACATTGCTCTGTGTCATCGATACATTAAGACACGTGGCTGATGAGCCAAAAGAAAATACACAGTACATTCAAATCAGCTGAAACCATACAAATGAAAACTGCTTTTCTACAACCTTCATTTTTATCCTTATAAAGGACTGTTTTCCCCCTCATCATCTTAGATTACATAAAATGTAACTGTTAAATTTAAGAAATATATTGCAGTGTTATAAGAGCAGAAGAAATATGGCTAATAGACGGACATGTTCAATCAAGTTTCTTTTGTTCCTTGTGCAATTTTAGCCGTTAACTTTCAGAACTCTTGAATGCACAGCTTGGGCCTTCTCATTGACACTTTTAGAAATCACGTTTCCAGACAATTTAAAGAGATTATATTGATGTCATTTTTAAGTGACAAAATTGTTCTTAATCAATCTATTGGTTGTGTGCTGCTAAGATGTTTAATGTTTATTGTGTTGACGTGTTGTTGTTTTTTGTACCTCCAACTGCAAATACATTTTTTTTCTGCTTTCTTTGTGTTGGCGTTCTATCCTCCGGTGGATTTATGAGGACTATGGTTACCTGGTCCTCAGATCTCTGCAGGGTAAATCCAGACAGCTAGCTAGACTATCTGTCCAATCGGAGTTTTCTCTCGAATAACTATTTTACAGCGGCTCAATCCAGAGCTTACTGCCGTGCCATGACAAATGTGATTGGTTCAAAGAAATGCAAAAGTACCAGAGCAGATTTCTCTCCCATCCCAGAATGCTGTGTGGACCAGCCAGACCCTCCTTGGCTCCACATGCCACATGGTCTGGCAAAGCAAGACTAACTGCAAGCTGACCTAAAGCTGCCCATATACAGTAAATGTATTTATATGGTGCTTTTCTAGTCTTTACAACTACTCATAAAAGAACCATTCACCATTAACACACTGTGGCCAAGGCTGCTCATCAGATACACACTCACACATATTTACACTCCAATGGTGCAGCATTGGGGGCAATTTGGGGTTCAGTGTCTTGCCCAAGGACACTTCGACATGGGACCACAGGGCCAGGGATTGAACCACCAACCTTCCAATTGGCAGGCGACCGCTCTACCACTGAGCCATAGCCAGCCTAATAGCAGTTACCAACGTATCAAATGACTGCAGATAATGTGAGAGGGTTCACTCACAGTGAGATAAAGGTTTTTTTTAGCATCTTGCAACTCTACTGTTTGGTTCCATCTCATCAACGTTGTTTTCCAGCTGTTTTCACTAAAAGCTCTGACTATACACTTCACCAGCAGCATACAGCAGGCCGATGACGTAAGAGATGAGCTGATAAACATGGTGGAGCATTTAGCAGCTGAAGACACAGATATTTTCCTCCGGAGTTGGCAGAGGTAAAGCCTCAACTTAAATGATGTTTCAATTTCCCAACGTATTGGACCTACATTCATCAGGTGGACACAAACGAGACCCTTAAGGAATTGTTGCTCCGTGCCTCTGTGTAAACACACAGCTGTTTGCTAACGAACAGCTTATCGACCGCTTCCCATCAAAAGGGACGGCACATCAAACAACACCACTCTTGTTCTTTAAGACTAACACGGCCTGATAAACATTTAAATATATTTTGCCCATTTTTATCTAACCCGCATATCATTTTAGGTTCACAATAAATGTCGGCCCGCCTAGTTGCGTGCCAAACCAAAAAGATGGAAAACTGTTTTTTTAAACTGTATTCAACAATCGCAGCAGAATTTGGCAGATTTGTCCACTTTGAGACTCAGGTATTCCCACAGAAGCAGAGTTTTCATATTCAGGCTGTGAAAGAGTTTTCTGTGAGTCAGCTGTGTGGTAGCCTACTTTTCAAAATGGCATCCGAAGGATTGTTTTCTTTGATTTCTGCCTATTTTTTTCAGTCAGAATATATTTTTAATTAAAACATGTCAAACTATAAATGCACTACATGGGATTCTCATTTTCCAGTGTGGAAATTGAGTTTCACACACCCCTGTTAAAATGACTGTGCAGCTGATTTGAGGATCTACTGTATCTCTAATCAATACTGCGTGTGAGGTAAAGCAATAAGACTGCAGGGCAGCAGCAGGGAGCGTCATATGTCACACTGCTCCATTTCATCAGAGGGTTAAAGGTTAACAGCTGACATTTCAAACGTTACCTCTGGGGATGTCTTAACAACTCTCTCTTATTGTCTATGTCTGTTTGTCCAATTGGAGTAATTGAAGGTCTTCAGTGGTAATGCTCAAACAAATCTCCATGTCTCTTGGGAAACACAACTATCCACTGGCTTCCAGTTCAATTCAGAATACAATTTAAAATCCTTCTCCATACTTTCAAAGCCATCCATAACCTTGCTCCTCCATATCTATCAGAACTCCTTCACATCGCCGTCCCCTCCCGCTCCCTCAGATCTTCCTCCTCCCTCCACCTCACTGTCCCCCCAGCTCGACTCATCACCGTGGGGAACAGAGCCTTCAGCCGCTCTGCTCCCCAGCTCTGGAACTCACTCCCACCCGACCTCCGCAATATCGACTCTCTCCCCCTGTTCAAAACTAGACTCAAAACCCATCTGTTCCAGCTCGCTTATCTGTAAATACACTGTTCCTGTTTTGTTGTTTTGTTTTTTGTTTTATTTGTTTTATTTGTTTTGTTTTACTACTTACATTTTTCTGTTCCCTGTCTTTTATTGTCTGTAAAGCGTCCTTGAGTGTTAGAAAGGCGCTGTTAAATAAAATGTATTATTATATTATTATTATTATCTGTCTGGAACAGTGTCAAAGGAAAATTCCAATGAACAAAAGCCACATAAAACGATATCCCTCTGAATCATTAAAACTCAAATATTTGGAATCAGAATGAGAAATGAGAAAGAAATACAGCGAAGGTTAGACCGTCAATTACATTACATATGACTGTATACGGTGGTGGAATGTACATTTAATCAAGTACTGTACTTAAGTACAAATTTGAGGTGCTTGTACTCTTTTCATGCCACTTTCTACTTCTATTCTGCTACATTTCAGAGAGAAACATTGTACTTTTTACTCCACTACATTCATCTGACAGCTTTAGTTACTAGTTAATTTACTTTCAGTTCAGATTTGAACACAAAACACATGTGGTTTATAAAATACTATGTTTTATTGTAAATTAAACTACCCAACAATATAACAGCCTAAAAATCCAGCTCAAATAATTGGATAATTAAACACAATTGCACATGCATCAACTACTTTTAAAACTTGTTCCTGATGATATTACATTACATACTTTTACTCAAGTGATATTTTCAATGCAGGACTTTTACATTTTAAAGGAGTGTTTTTTACAGTGTGGTATTCATTCTTTTACTTTAGCAAAAGGATCTGAATACGTCTTCCACCACTGACTGTATAATGACGTTTGTAACAGAGAATTTCATCATGGGAAAAGATTTGTTAAGAAATTCTAACCAAAACATGACTTATAGTCCGCACACTATAGTGAAAATACGTAGAAAACACATTCTTCATCTTCAAAGTTGAATTCATGAGCAACAAAAAGCACCATTTATACATTCAATACTGTCAGAGTTTTTTCAACAGCATTGATAAATGTCCCTTGTTTTCACAGTTTTCCTTTGTCTTACTTTAATAAAATTGAAGGTGTCACAAACAATGTATGTTATTGTTAGGTTTGAAGTTGTCTTTAAGAGGGTTCTAGATGGTGTAAAGTACTACATGTGTAACAAAAATGTTGTTTAAAGCCTTAAGTGTGTCCAGAGGGAACTGTGTTGTGATAAATTGCCTCAATGTGACGTCAATACTACAAGTTTGAAAATCAAACCAATCTGAGGAGGTGTGGATATGAAAATGTTATGTAGGCGCCAGATTTTGGCAACAAAGGAATGGAATAAAAAAATAACATTATCTCCGATTCAAAGATTCAAACTGTCCAGCATGAGTCTAAAAAAAGTTTCAGAGACAGAGCGCAAAGCATCCTTCATACTGTGAAAGCCACGCCCCATGGAGGGAATAACTAATGGCGCCACAATATGCATCGAAGGGCTGACACGCTAAGATATGGGGCTTACCCAGTGCTAGTACCAGCTCGACTCGGCTCGGCTCGGCTCGGCTCGGCTTACCTCAACTTGGCCGCGGTGCCGGGTCCTCCATTTTCCATTGCAGATTGCAAAGATTTTAACGGACATTCGCAAGGTGTTACCACACAGTGACAAGAGTTCTACCAATCAGAGACGTCGCTTTGGGATTGCAAATAAAATGAATTTGTCTCAAAACAAGGTTGGGGGCGCAGGAACTTTTGGCGTTGATATGAGCATATACATTTTTTAATCTACCATCAACGTTCATGATTTTATGGCTTACACTCCAATTGCCAATGGAGAAATTGTGCTTTTCCTTCTGGAACCCGCTGTGGGCGGGACTGTTGAACAATGTTGAGTAAAAAACTACATTAATACTTTTAATTCTATTAAATCGTGTTTTTATTAGATTTTTTAGTGATTAAGTATTACCTATCTATTTAGGTCACATTTTCTTGTCTTTCCCAGATGCACATCTTTGATCACCACCACTGGCTGTGTTATTTAAGTAACAGGAAGATTTTATATCTTTAATTAAATTCAATATAACACCTCACTGCCTTCTTTTCCACAGGCAGGAACAGAAAAAGCTCGAGCCAAGCAGAATTGGACAATGAAGACATTCTTCATTCTCTATTGACTTGTTTTTATTACAGGCTTAATTGCTTCAGGCATTGAACGAGGGAAGCATCACACTGCAGTTTGTCTCCTAGCTTGTCCCCCAAAGCCAATACGAGCCAAAGGACCTTTAAATGTGTCTTTTATGGCTCTGCGGATTAAGACTTCCGGGACAAATGGAAAGCACGTATCTGCTGGCTCCAGGATCGGCTCTGCGTTCTGTAATTATTTGGAACGCGCGTGGCTTTTGTCACAGCTGGATGCTTGGCTTTAATTTGTCTCCGATTGTGGTGACGTACAGTGAAAACACTGTGAATGAACAAGCTGTGAGTCAATGTGTGCAGCAGTGGGCACCACAGGCTCTCAAAGAAAACATTAACAAAGGTCAGTTTCTAAAAGAGTTTCTTTAATATTTCAAGCATGGTTTTCTTTTTTTAAAAGATTGTTTCTTTGGCATTTTCAGACCTTTATTTCCAAAAGGAGAGTCTTGAATGTGGAGAAAGGGGGAATGACATGCAGCAAATGGCGGCCGGTGGGATCTGAATCTGTGGCTGCTGTGAAGAAGACTGAGCCCCTGTACATTCTAGCATCAGAGCTAGCCAGGCGCCCAAGTGTGGTTTTTCATAAGTGCAACACATTTTCATGCAACATCGTGGCTTCAGCAATGTCCACGCTGAGCTCTTATGCTGAGTGTTTGGTGTGTTTGTGTGTTTTGCCTTTAAAAAAGATCAATTCCCACGGTCTAACATTAGTTCTAACCTTTATTTGTTCAGGGTAGAACCATTGAGAGAAAGCTCTCATTTCCAATGATGCCCTGATAGCAGCACAAGAAAGTAAAACAATCTAAGAAATGACAGTACAAATAAATAATATGATCAATAAAAACAATACCCAAATTACAATATGTGAAAAAACATTAATGAAGGAACAATCGCAAAATGGCCGAGCATATAAACAATAGAAACAAATGAGAATCACTGATGTAGGCGACTAAGAGGGCTATTTATAACCAGAACAGTCACTACGTAACACACTTGACACACATTTAACACAACACGCTGTTTACAGCAAACAAGCTCTGATAATACACAGCAAACAGCAGACTAGCTGGTGAATATAGTGAAGCGTTTAAAGATTTTTTTGGGGGGGGGGGGCTTTTCCCTTTATTCAATAGTGACAGTGGATGGACAGGAAAGGGGATGACACGCAGCAAAGGGAAGGAGGTTGGATTCAAACCCCGGCTACTGCCAAGGCCTCGGCCTATATATTTCTCAGCCTAGATATTTCCCTCAGGATGTGGTAGAGACCAAAACAGTGTTAAAAGAGAGAGAACATTGGACTTAGGATTTATCAGGTGCAAACCCACAGTGAATCATCATGTTGTTCCGTAACGGCTGGATGGGTAAATGTGCCGCTGTAAGTCTGTCAGACTGGTGTGGAGTTGGCCAAAATCAATGAATGCAGCTTCAAACGAGACCAAACTGACGTAGTTTCCCTTTACAGGAACCAAGTCATTTCCATTACCCAGACGCTAAAACAAAGCTTTCATTCAATGATCCAATTAAAGTCAATTAATTGTTCTTTTCAAAATATTTAAAACATTTCTTTAGACCCTTTTTCCTCAAAGGATGCCTAAATTTGCCATTTTGTTTTCATGTGATTTTACTGCTTGAATTGCTAAAAAAAGATGGAACTACTGGAACAAACAACAAGCTCCTGAGATAAAGAGAAAACAAAGAATGAAATATGGAGTTTTGTTGAATCTTTCGTTGAATCTTGAATCTTGTGTTTCTAGGCCCAAAGCTGCTTATTGATGTAGTTTCTTCACCTGAATGAGTGACAGCTTTTATAAATCAATACTGTCAGTACTATCGGTCCCCCTTTACGTCTGTCTCATAGACTGTATAGAAATGGACAAGCAAGTGCTGAAAATGTGGACTTGTTTTAAACCTGCATTCTATCTGAATTCCAGCAGGGGCGACATGTGGTTGCAAAAGGAGGTCGTTGTCTGTAGAAGTCTGTAAGAAAGTATGGAGCCCCGGAAGTCACACGGAGGAAAAGATAAAAAACAAAGACTAAAATATACTGTGTGTAAAAAAAAATAATATGTAGCCTACTAGGGACAAACACTAAACTCAAGATCTCGAGTTTCAAACTCTAGCTAAATACATCCATTGTTTATTTTAATGATTATACTAATTAATAAATACCAACGCGTTATTACGAACATTGTCGTTGACTGTTGTCAGTTACTGCAGGCTAACCTCAGTAGCTCTCGAACTCGCTAGCTACTAAGGTTATCCTTATTGATTGTTGGATTTTCAAACTTGAGATCTCGAGTTTAGTGTTTGTCCCCAGTAGGCTACATGTTTTGTTTTTTAAAATATTTTTTTCTTCTTTCTCTTTCCCCCTCCATAAGAGAGTGATTCACTTCTCACTTGATTTATTACCTTGGCAAACATTTTCATGATGAGTTTATGGCCTCAATCGCTAGTTTGAAGTCTGCGGATGCGCTGCTACTCTCAGTTCTTTTAAATCAAGGCTGAAGACCTTTCTTTTTGATGTTGCCTTTTCTTCAAATGCTTATGCTGCACTGTAACTTTTATTCTTGTGATTTATGTGTCTTAATGTTTTTAATTTTAACTGTTCATGAGTTTCATCGGTTTTTATTTTTTTAACTGTTTTTTAACTGATTTTGTGTAAAGCACTCTGAATAGCCCTGTTGCTGAAATGTGCTCTACAAATAAAGCTGCCTTGCCTTGCCTTCTGCAACACAGAATGATGTTCATTTTCTGAATTACGGTCTCATTGGTTTTTAAATCCTTGCTTTTATCCTTGATTAGGGTGTTTTAGGGCGTGGCTATGATGTGAAAGTGTGTAACGTAACGTAGAGCATGAGGGCTCCTCCGTCTCATCTAAAATCGTCACATCCGCGACCAGGATGGCTGCGCCCGTAACGGCAAACTCAACCACGGAAAGCAGATCTCCACAAACCAATGGGTAACGTCACACCTGCCCTGTCCACATATGCTACAGTCATTGGTCTGTCTATGGGTTTAACACATATTTAAACAGCGACAAAGGGATATTAGCTGACTTTGTCTGAGGTAAATAGCTAAAAAATAATGTTTTAAGAATATGCTTTTGTTTTTTTATCTCCTGTAATACAACGGTTTTAGACAGATGCAAAATCCCAAAGTATTAAACTTGTTTAATCCCTGTGATCTAACACAAATGACGGCAACATGGAGCAAGAAATCCTACCTAACATTGAGTAAAATTTGACTAAATAAAATAACAAGAAGGCATGTTGATAAATGTGTTTATTGAACATGAAACAATCACATGCCACAGTAAATATTCAGGACTTTTAGCAATTCCAAATGCATGCTCATCCTCAGGTAACAGCAGTCAAAACAACACGATGCATAACGGGTAGAAGTGATACTAGAGCCTGATGTTGAGATTCAGAGAGTCAGTTACTGTGCCACTTTTTGGAAGCCAACTGAGGTTGTGGAAGGAAGTTTGTTCCTGTAGAAGTGATGCTGTGTTTGCAAAAAAAAGAAAAAGCCCTCAGTGCTTTCAGAGGCATTTGAGCAGGTAGGAGTTGCAGTTGGCTCCTCTGCCGCAGTCGCAGAGCTTCCCGATGCGAGGCCCGTACTTCATGGCACACCGGTCACCCATCCCGCACTGCCGGGAGGAGGGAGAGAGACACGGTACTCACAGCAGTCCCACACCATGCAACACGGCTGTTAAAGTCCTCAAAAGTTACAATGACGTCTGGCACTAAGGCCCTCTGAGGCCTAAGGGAGTTTTAAAATTTTCATTTTAAATTCACATTTCAAGGATAATTGTATAAGACCGGATGCCCGTGTGTTTCATATCTAAATGTTCAAAACAAACTCTAAACTCCAAACTAATTTGGCCATATAGCTGAAAAGTATAGATGATTTAGTTTTGAAATTTCTTAAATCTCTTACATAAACCAACCTAAACTCATCGGTTTAGAGGCTTGGGTTCATAAAAGTAGCATATTAAATGAATAATAGTAAATATATGTCTTAAAATAAAATGTAGTAACATCACTTTTTGATGGACTTGCGGGTGCGTCTTTTGTCCGTCAGAGGTTTTATTTCATGTATGTAGCAAATACTAGCACAGGCCTGGAGCTGGGCAATATATAAAAATGATATCAATATCAATATATGAGACTAGTATCGTCTGAAATTTTGGCTTAGGCAGTAATATTAAATATTACAATATCTAAGCCAATCTGATATCTAGCGTTGTCTTCTCCTGAACTTAACAGCTGTTCCATTATTGGCCTTTACCCACTATGTCGGTGTATACATGGTAATGATGATTATTTATCAAAAATCTAATTGTGAAGATATTTTTACTGACCCTACAATATCTTTAGAATATCAAAATCAATGTATTTGGTCAAGAATACTGTGATAACTGATTATCCCCATATCACCCAGCCACACAGGCCTTTTATTAGTCATTAATGAATCTGCTTTGATTAGTTGTTTCCACTTTCTGTTCCTTCTTCTGATTTATTTGACACCAGATAATGAAGGTGAGATGGTAATCAGTCCCGCTTTTTCCAGTCAAATAATTAAATCCTGTTCATTAGCTGGTTCTGTCTAATTTCAAGAGGATTGAGAAGGTTTTTGTAGCTTTGTCCAGTCCCACTCTGTCAGCTGGGCAGCGATCTTAATTAGTCTGGAATTGCACCAAGTAAAAGACTTGTTGGCATTTTCTGGTTATCTTTTAATTACTGGCAGGTATCTTTTGCTAACTGGTTTAATTAAACAGCAGTGGCGTGATGTACAGAGCATATAGGAAGGACTTAAACAAATCACTATATCATACACCGTGGTTTTAATTACAAGGAATAATGTAAAGGTGCAGTGTGCTTAAATATAGTGAATGAAGTTACCAGAGGGATGCTTCCTCTTTTCACATTATGCATCCTGCCCAGCACAGCCTCCAGCGCTTCGACCTGCTCAGCAGAGATCGGATCACAGAAACAACAAAGAAAAGGAGAACGTGTCAAAGACAGTATCACATATATTCCTTATCTGTAATTCATTCAACTCAGACAACTCTTTTAAACTCAAGATGGTGTGCTTTTCAGAGCTGCATTCAATCATACGCACATATCTGAGATGCCTTGTGCATCATTTTACACACATTTCCCCAGAATTCAGCCTGATACATGTCTATTTGTTGTATTTGGAAAGTTCTCCACTAGAAGTTCAAATAATGTTCTGTGGGGTTTGAATAGGGATTAGCTGCACAGCATGAAGGGATGGCAGAGTTTAGGAGGAGTTGAAAGTGAAGGGAATGAATTAACTCTGACGCCACTTTAACAATCATGTAAATGAAGCTCGGCGTAAATTCCTTCAGGAAGACTTCTAAACTAATCTCTTTCCTCTCCTAATTCCTCAGCTGTTTGAGGTGTTCAATTTTCTGTCAACCAATCAGAAGACGCCATGGATTTTGAGAGCCAATCACAGCAGGTCATCCCTGCTTTGAATCTGTTCTCCTCTCTGCTACTCTCAGTTGTCATTTCAGAGTACAACCCCCCCCCCCCTCCCCTTCACAACGATTGTATTACAATGGACTCTAATCTCCAAAGACTCTGTAAACTTCCTATTATGTAAATGTGCAAATAAACGTGCATATCTGCAACAACATCTCTCTTGATTGAGTCAGCAATTATGAATATGTTCAGAAAATGTCCCCATGCATCATTGTTGTTAAGACCGGACAAAGCAAAGTTTGTTGTGCATCTCTTGAAATAACTAAGTAACATAACACAACACGATTTGAAATGTTTTCTGCAAGCTTCTACCTGTTTCCTTTTAAACTGAGCTTGAAGAAATAATACATTTGTTAATTCTACAAAAGCTAAATAAAAGAAAATGAGGATTTGAAGCCTTTAGGCCTCCACACATACAGTCCAACCCCAACACTTGTTGTGATGTAGCTACAAATTCTGAGTTTTAAAATTATATCAACGTACTTCTCTGTCAGAACTACTCCTCCTGCTTTTAAATTGGCCCCATGGGATAACTAGAGTAATTTGAATAGTATTGTTATTTGGATCAAATTACCATCCTAAACTGGTTATTTATTCTAAAATGTTTAAGAGACGTGACCACTGGACCACCATCAGGGATTTTCATCTTTTGACCCATGATTATTTTAGTTTCTGCATTTTAATCTAGGCTAAAGACACATTTTACTCTCTGACCTTTAACACTAATCGCTCATTTTGTCATGTCTATAATTATATATTTCTTGTTGATGCTTTTGTGTGTGTCTTGTTTCCTGTTTCAATGTTTTCATCAGCACGTTTGGCAATTCTTTGTACAGCAATGTTTTCATCTTGAACTGTGTTTAACCCTTGTGTTGTCCTCCCAGGTCAAAAAGGGACAAATATTTGACATTTTTGTCCCTTTCCAGAATTTTTTTTAACGTTTTCACAAACGCCACCGCACTACCACTAGCTTTACACTACTTTTTGGAATTCATGGTCAGTTACCCTCATTTATATAGAATAATACACCAATATTTGATGTTAAAAAAAGACGAAATTATGAATTATTTTGACTAATAGTTAAGATCAGAGGAACGTACGGATGAGTTTAGTGAGGAATGAAAGTGAACAATTGTATTTGCAAAGAGCGTTGTATGGAATCCAATCCATTTTTTTGTAGTAATTTGCTTAAAAAGAAACCCATATTTCAGATGTAGACATTTTTTAAAGGGGTCAAATTTGACCTGAGACAAAAAACGGTGCTTACCTACTCACTAATCTATGGAGTGGCGGGTGAAATTTGAACATTCACCATGCACCATTTATTTGACGAAAGTTAATTTTATTTTTTTATTTTGAGTCCTGCTGCCATTCCTCCATAAACTAACATCTGTGTGGAGCCTCTTCAGATACTGACCAGGTCTCTGTCTGCGTCAGGTTCGGGTTTGTCCACTCCAAAGTCCTCTGTGGAGACTTCCTGGGACGCCTGGCCGTGACAGATGACGGACAGCAGGCCGACAACCAGCAGTCCGCGGAGCATCCCGATCCCGGAGCTATCCATGGTGCTGGTCCGAGTGCTGGTGCTGGTGCTGGAGGAGGAGCAAGGAGGGCGGAGGTCCCGGCAGGAAGCAGCAGATCAGGACTAGGAGGAGCAGAGGGGTCGCAGCAGGTCCACCGTAGATTCTACCCACCGGACCCAGTCCTCTCTTATATTGACTCGTATAGCCCCGCCCGAGAGGCCACTGCGGGGGACATATCGGTGGCTGTGGGCACGGATGTCACGGGGAGAGGAACCCACCAACATGCAGTTTCTTTAAAGTAGGGTGGCTCATTGTGTCAGGCAGAAATTATCTATGAGAATGGACTCGATCACGTTCTATAAATGCAGGTAACACTTTACAAAGAAAGAGTAACACATGATTAGTTACCCTTTTTCAGAAGGGTAACTAAGGTAAGGTAGCTCATTCTGTCACGTTGGACTCAGAATGGACTACCTGCTGTATAAATGTAGTTTGAAGAAGGTATAGCTCATTCTGTGAGTAGGACATACCTGTCAGAATGGACTATTACCGCTAGAAATGTAGTTTAAATTAAATGTGATGTTATATGAGTAGAGCCGGTGGAAACTCGCCACGTCGTTATTTAAAAACAGACTGCAAAAAATAGTAGAGCTTCCTGGCGTTAAAGTGAAATGCAAAGTGCCTTGAACCTGCATTGATATATTCTTATTTTCTATCTGATTTCCAGCAGGGGGCGACTCCCCCGGCTCCAAAAAGAAGTCAAGCAACCAAGCTATAGGCACCATGTTAGCTGGTAACTTCATGGAGAGTTGATGTTTTTCTCTTCTGCCATACTGTAGGCTACGTGCAGATAAATGGCGGCAGCAGCCCGGAGGTCCGTGTTTAACCGCAGATAAAGAAGGGCTTTCCCCTTTAGCGTGTTGCTTAGCAACCTTAAACAACACACAGATCTGCCCTCTCCTCAAAATTCATCTCGACCTGTTGCAAAATGAGCCCAAAAAAACACATGGCCACGCCCATAGCTCCAACCTCTTGGGAGCCTTTTTTTTCATTTTCTTATTCTTCTTTTCTTTTCTTTTTTACAACCTCAAGGCTTCTTTTTTTAATTTTTTAATTTAATTTTTTATTATCATCTTTGAATTTTACACAACATGGTAAACATTCATTGAACAGTCGGCATCAGAATATATATATATAAAAAAAAAAAAGATAAATAAATAGAAAATCCTTTCCATACAGTGAATATAGAGAAGCTTGAGAAGGAAAAACAAAACAAAACCAAGGATTTTTATATAAATTTAAAAATAGATACAAATAAATAAGTTAGAAAGGTGGATTACCAAAAACATCAAAAAACATAATACAAGACAGACAAGGTGAAATGGGATAGGGTTACATAATTATAATTCCTTAAAATCTTCAGTAGATCAGCTATATAGATAGTTGTCTTACTATTAATGATTTGGATAGACTCACAAACTTTTTGAAATTCTCTTCTAAAGTGAGTAAAAGCTGGTCGCGATCTAGCAAATTTTGCTTTATGGATATGAAATTTCCCTTGTGGAATTAGTAGATTGACAATCCCGAGTAATTTCTTGTTTTTGTGATCCCAACCTCAAGGCTTCAAAACGACCACCAACCAGTGGATGAGGTCACTGATGCGACGTCAACTATTTGTTCCTTTTTTTTATAGCCAATATGTACATGTATTGTACTGTTTTTATGTTTTCCTCCATATGGCATTGGATATTGGTATCATAAAGTGAAATTATCATGACAGAAGAAAGTGCATGTCTCCCGGTACAGGCTGCTGATTATGTAACCAGCACTAATGAGAACCATTGTCTTTCTAAATTCCTTCTTTTCTCCGTCCAGGAGGAGCTGTAATAAAGATGCTGATGAGGCTGTAGTTGGTCCCACAGGACAGAGACATGTCCCTGTTAAGAAGAAAGACAACAACACCTATCTCTTTTATACGTTAACATATTGATTCACATTACAGCTCTGGTGTGTGTGTGTGTGTGTGTGTGTGTGTATGTGTGTGTGTGTGTGTGTGTGTGAGAGTGTGTGTGTGTGTGTGTGTGTGTGTTTTGTGTGTGTGTGTGTGTGTGTATGTGTGTGTGTTTGTGTGCGTGTGTGAGGAGAGCAGTGTGCCTCTCTTTTCAAACATTTGACTGTCTCTAAAGATAATTAACTAAAGAGCATCATACTAACCCTGACATTTCACACGTCAAAGACAGAAAAGCACAAATGTTTGACTTGTTTTAGTTTTTAATTTAGTTTTTCACTTTCACTTTTTAATGGCCATGCAACTACTGGTTTCTTTCATTGCTGACTGATCTGTTGATTATTTTCTCAATTAATCAATTAGTTGTTTGGTGTCTAAAATGTTTTTTTATAATTTAACCCTTGTGTGGTGTTCATGTTTTTGTTACACAGCCAGTGTTCCCGGGTCTGGTGGACTCATCACGTTTGTAGGCTTTTAAATCAATACAGCCATTACAATTTATGTAAAGAAATACAGATGTTTACTTTAGTTCAATTACCTATGATATCATTTATGCTTCCTAATTGCCATTTACCCCTCTGAGATCACATTCCTAAGCATATGATCACTTTTGTTTTTTGTGAGAAAACAAGGAAATTCAATTACAAAATGTGACAAAATTGATTTTTTGATCATTATTGGTGCTTATTTCTTAGAACTTAATCAGAACAGGTGAACGTGCTTGAAATGTGTCAATTTTGTGAGTTTGTGTGGGAATAGCAGGTGCAGAAAGACAACAGAGTTCAATAGTAGCTTTGGATTTTCCTGATGATAAGGGGATTAGTCGTAACACGGGTCAGTTGTGGGCCAAACATGTCCAATATACAATCTGGAACAAGTTAACTGATTCACTCTATAATCTGTTAAACCCTTATTACACATCAGCCTCCTGTGATAAACACGGCACACTTTAGAAAGAAACAAAAAACTAATTTTAAGGTAGAAAAGTATTTTTTTAACCTAATTTATTTTGGGGAAAGCAATGCTAGCTTTGTAGTTTAACTCAACAGACTTAAATCTTGTTTATTGTGTGTCTACGTGGATATCTTTCATGCACGTTAGTGCTAATGTGTTAGCTGTTAGCTGTAAACTAAGCTAGTTCATGGTGACACCAGTCTGGGTTACATTTCACAAGAGTCTTGGTAAGAAAGTTTTACAACCTGCCTAAACACACGTTATGTTAAAAAGTAAAAAGTTGAATTAAAGTTTCAATATCAAGTTTTGGTCATAATCTTACTATCAAGATGTTACATTTCACCCCAGGGCATGGTACTAACCTGGATGTGGGGTAAATTGTAACATTTTACTCCTTGAGTTTGAGAGTAAACCATGCATTTTCTGTTTGGGTTGCATATATAAGTACACAGTCTGAGCTAATGTCTCCTGTAGTCAGGTAGCTTAGCACTCTGAGCTAATGTCTGTAGTCAGGTAACTTAGCAGTCTGAGCTAATGTATCCTGTAGTCAGGTAGCTTAGCACTCTGAGTTAATGTCTCCTGTAGTCAGGTAGCTTAGCGGTCTGAGTTAATGTCTCCTGTAGTCAGGTAACTTAGCAGTCTGAGCTAATGTCTACTGTAGTCAGGTAGCTTAGTGGTCTGAGCTAATGTCTCCTGTAGTCAGGTAGCTTAGTGGTCTGAGCTAATGTCTCCTGTAGTCAGGTATCTTAGCAGTCTGAGCTAATGTCTCCTGTAGTCAGGTAACTTAGCACTCTGAGCTAATGTCTGTAGTCAGGAGGCTTAGCACTCTGAGCTAATGTCTACTGTAGTCAGGTAGCTTAGCAGTCTGAGCTATTGTCTACTGTAGTCAGGTAGCTTAGCAGTCTGAGCTAATGTCTCCTGTAGTCAGGTAGCTTAGTGGTCTGAGCTAATGTCTCCTGTAGTCAGGTAGCTTAGTGGTCTGAGCTAATGTCCCCTGTATTCAGGTAACTTAGCAGTCTGAGCTAATGTCTCCTGTAGTCAGGTAACTTAGCAGTCTGAGCTAATGTCCCCTGTAGTCAGGTAACTTAGCAGTCTGAGCTAATGTCTCCTGTAGTCAGGTAACTTAGCAGTCTGAGCTAATGTCTCCTGTAGTCAGGTAACTTAGCAGTCTGAGCTAATGTCTCCTGTAGTCAGGTAGCTTAGCAGTCTGAGCTAATGTGTAGTCAGGTAACTTAGCAGTCTGAGCTAATGTCTCCTGTAGTCAGGTAACTTAGCAGTCTGAGCTAATGTCTCCTGTAGTCAGGTAACTTAGCAGTCTGAGCTAATGTCCCCTGTAGTCAGGTAACTTAGCAGTCTATCACACGCTCGCCGTCCATCACTCGTATCTCCAGTCTAACAAGCAGCCGCAAAAACTGCAGACAGACGCCGGGAGAGCAGAGCGAAGTCTCGGTGACCAAAGGAGATGTAGTGCGAAACATTGTCTGATAATAATAAAATGAGCTAGTTTGACCCATAGACTGCTCCTATTAATATCATTAACATACAGTCTAGGGTTTGACAACTAGACAAGAACCATTGACCGTTAAAACATATACAGTCTATGACCAGAACGCGGGACCTTCTTCCTGTTTACTTTCTTGCTCCCACCCCTAGACACATCCGACCAATAAGAGGGCTGGACGTTTTTGCCTGATTTGTAGGTAATTAGGCAATTTGGCACGCTTGGATTTTCCCAGGTGTGAATCCAAACCAAACCAAACCAAACCTACCAAAGGCCAATCGATCCATGCTTTCAAACTAACTCACCAACCAAAGCAAACAAACATACAGGTGTGAAAACGCCCCAAAATGTAAGGATTTTTCTGCATCGAGTAGGCTACTTTTATTTTTAATACATTTGAGGATATTTAAAGTAAAGGATCTAAATACTTATTTTTTTGCCGCTGGATTTTTCACATTAGAATTTAGTTTCCTGATTTTGAGTTTTTGTGCTTAGTGTCCTGCCTGCAGCGGACAGCAGGGGGCGCTGCGCCAGCAGCTTGCCCGCCTGCAGGCTACTGAACTCTGTTTCCTGAAACGCATACTTCAGGATTAGGAAGAACACACCCAGTGACATCAGTGAGGTTTGAAGAAGAAAAAAGGTCTCCAGTCAAAGTGTGCAGAGGAGGAACAAGAGGGCCGAAAGGTCCTTGCTAGGTTCTCTATCCGTGTTGAGTTTTTTTTTGGTGTTTTTCTTTTGCTCCGGAGAGTTTGGGAACCAAAACTGTCCACAACTGTGCGTAAAGTTTGTACCGGAGCGCAGAGAGTCGCGTTTCTCAAGAGAGGAGGATGTCAACTTCTGACGAGACAGACGGGCTCCGGCCGAGATATGGCTGTAAGTTCACACTCTTTTTCTGCCCGCCGTATATGATGCAAGGCAGGCGGCTTGCCTTCCCTCTACAAGGGGGGAAGCAGCTCGGATCACCGCTCTGCTGCATGCAAACGCCCCCAAAACTTCACAAAAGTAGGATTTAATCTGTACACAGCGCTCACAGTCGGATTGGGTTTTTATTTCTGACAGGATGGAAACAGCCTAATTATGACTTCCGCGTTTTTGATAATAATGCATCGCAGAAAGGATAGGAAGGAGGGAGGGAGGTAGGCCTCCTTTCAGAGTTTACCCAACTTTTTCCACACACACGTTAGTTTTACGCGCACAAGTTATTACCTACATGTACTTGTGCCAAATGTGCAAAACTGGACAGAATATTCTTAAATGTAGAAGATTTTTTAGAAGTTTTGTGTGTGAGTTTTTCAAAGACAAGGACTTTCACAATATAACCACCGCCCATAAAGTTAATTTCTAAACTATTTGGGGGGCCAAAGTTTGAAAGAGACTGTGCTAATCAGTCATCCACCTTTCATTTGTATTACACAGTGAAACTTTACACTCATTTATCCATCAAATATGGAAAACCAGAATTGGTTTGCTTAGCTGGCATATCCTAATATTAACTTTTTTCTTTTCTTCATACATATCAGTGGTGAAACTATCTCAGAAACTGGTGCTCAAGTTTTCACGGCATTGGGTCCTGAGTTTTGGTTGAAATCAGGATTTACCTGTTGATGTTATCTGAGGTGATGTTAGAAATCCCCTCAGATTTTGACAGGAGGCTAAAATGGGGCCTCCTTGGATAGCACGCCCTCCTGTGCCCCATCCCCCCCTCTATAATTTGGGGAAAGAAACTTGTGCAGGGAACATTTCTTTGCAGGCAGGAATCACAGCTCCACTCAATGTATTCTCATGGGAATTGCCCCATAAACTGCCCTGCATTGTTTTTTGTTTTCAGTAAATGAATAAACTGCCATTTCAAGACAAATTGTCCTCATCACACTGTCCCACAGCCCTGGGCCACATTAAGCTCATGTGTTTACTGGCTACACAGATGACTAATGAATGAGGCTGCTTTCCCTTTGTAACATACCTCCAGTGTATGGAGCTTTGGAGAGGCCTAGGAAGCTAAATGGAAACTTTGTCCTCATTAGGCAACCTTGAAGTACAATCCTAAACAACTACTTGTTACAGGTTGCACAATAATGGAAAACAATCGTAGCCACGATTAATTATGTCAATTTAGAAATAGTCGTTTATTCACCACTTGTTTTACTCGTTGACTTTCGTAAAGATGTTGCAATTATTGAACTTAAAAAAACAACAACAAGGAAAAGTTAGGCCGGCTACACACTGACTGCGTCACACGTGCGTGGCGTTTCGGTTGCGTGTAAGGAGCATTGTGGCTGCGTAGATTTTTGAGGTCCTACACACCAGAAACGTGTCTGACGCTGCGCTGTCGCTAGGTGACGTACAGGGAGGGCTATCTCGGGATATAGCGCCAACAGATTCAAACTCTGGAAAACAGGTTAACATAAATATACGGGCCACTGATTTGATTAAAGCATGACAGTGTTGTCAGTATTGAAGGCAAAATAGGTTACAGAATATTATTTTTTTAACATTTTGATCTGTATTGATGTCAAAACCTACAGACTTTCAAACATCATCCAAACATTTATTAATATGTATTGTGTTAAAATGACATATACATATATTTTTCTATTCTATTTTGCCTGGAAACGCTTCCAACACGCTTGCGTGAGAAATAGACGTTGGTTGGATTTCTAGCATGCACGCGTTTTCGGCGCGGCTCATGCAGGCAGTGTGGAAGTTCTAGCCTGTTAACATGGGTATTAAAATAAAAACGGACACGCCTTGCCGCTGACACGCTTGCGCGACACATCCAGTGTGTAGCCGGCCTTAAAAGACACAAGCCAATATCTTTTTATTTTTTTATTTTAAAATGTTTCAAATAAAACATTCATTCCCTCAAATGACCTGCAAAACATAATGTGTTTTTGTGATCATTAGGAGCCAAATCGTAATCGCGATTAATTGCACAGCCTTAATTTGATAAGGAATCAACCAAAATGTAAAGTGCATTACATTGATCAATTTCCTTTTTGATCTTTCGGTGTAAATTCAGCAAGAGATCCAGAGGTTTCTTGTGATATTGTTTTGAGGAATGTCATTTGTTGCTGTTTTGAAAGTCTCACTTTGTGTTTTGGACTGCTGCAGCTGTCCTGGATGGCGTGGAGCGGCTCACAGCGGAGGAGATGGATGAGCAGCGGCAGCAAAACATGGCCTATGAGTACCTGTGTCACCTGGAGGAAGCCAAAAGGTAAGAGCTGGTGGATCGTTTACCTGAACTTCTGCAGGCCACTTAAACAGATCGTCTCTCACTCCAGGGCACAGCTTTTATCCCAGAGATTTCAGATAGTGCTATGGAGCTGTCATTGAGGCTCCATCTCAAGGCTGATTTATGGTTCTGCGGAGGCTCCATGCAGAGCTTTCGCCGTAGCCTGTGTAAGTGGTCTGAAGTTTATGCTTGTAAGTTGTACTGTGCGTCTATCTCTTTAAGAGAATAGCAGGGGTGGCATGCGTATGCGCTGGGTGTGTGTGGTAGAGTGAGAGAGTGACAGCAATTAGCTTTGGAGCGATTAGTGGTTGTAGAGTCATAGTGAGAGGAACAAAGTGTCTCCCCTGTGCTTTCTGACCACAGTGAGACATCTGCAGTATAAATCACACTTTAACAGTTATGCGTTTATCTGCAGATAATTTCCTCCATGAAATGTCCGCGAAAATTGACAAAAAGGTAGTGAAACACAGCAATCATACGTAGATTCCTAGTCTGCAAATTGCTTCTTTGGTCCAACTAAAAGTCCAAACCCATAGCTAAGCAGTTTTTCTATAAAAAAAAAAAAGATAATGGAAGAAAGGAAATCCTCAAGAATGAAGATGCTGGAACTTTATGGCATTTTTGTTTGAATTAGTGGTCATTTCATTCAGTGAATGGATGGTAACTGAAATCGAGTTGATGTTGAATGGCTCCTCCGCATGGGCAGAGATATTGGTATCATTGGTCACTGAAATCTGACTGTAAGATCTGCGATATAGTCCATCGAGTTTAATTTAGCAGTTCAGTTTAGTTTGATTAATTAACCCCCCCCCCCCCGCTCAGGCTTTAGCTGCTCTTCTGGGATCAAGTTGACTGTCAAACCTCGGTGCTGGTTTGGTTCCAGACAACTAAGTGTGAGATTAAAAAAAACTGTAAAGAAAGTTGACATTGAATTTCTGGCTAGTTTATCTCGGTTACTTATTCTGTAATCTGATATTAAAAACGTCCTCTCCTAGCTGGTTGTGTTCAGTCAACATTTGAGGACGTTGGCTTCTTTTGTAAGTGAAAACAAGGATTTTGTACACAAATATGAAGTAACACAGTACATACTGCATGCAGAAGCTAAAAAAAAATGGTTTCTCGAACGGTTTCTTGGAGATTTCATCGACAATATAATATAGACATAAAAAGATTCTCATGATGTGTGAGGACATTGGTGATCTGTGTAACAGCAGAAATAGAAGTGAAGAAAAGGATTGTCGAACATATGTTTATATTTACCACACTGTAACTTTTCATCTGCAAACATTTCCTACTTGGAATTTATGAAGGAGTAGTTGAGGTGTGTTACTCAGTACTCATACTCACACACGGTCGCGCACAAACAAACGTACACACACATACAGACATGTGCCCACGTGTCTCTGCGTGGTTGCCTGAGCGTGTTAACAGCTGCGTAAGACTGCTTTCTGTGACTCTGGAGTCGACCCCGTTGCAAGCTCGCAGGTTCAAAAGAGGAAGGATTGTGCGAGACAGGAAGTGACTCAGTCCCTGTTGATTTGAGTATTTCCCACTGTTGCCACAGAAACCCACAGTGGTCTTAGCAACAGGTTCCTGTGTGAGTGCCGGAGTGGTTGCACGGTTGTTGGCTGTTAGAATAATTTCATTATCAAAAATAAACAAAATAAAGACCACTGAAGTTATACAAAAGTTCATTTTTCCTTGTGAAATCAAGGAGACAGTTTCCTACGGAATAGTCCTACAGAAATGTCCAACTGGAAGCTCTCAACAGCTGCTTATTTATACCAAGTGGATGTTATTACTAAGTCAATGTTGTCAGTTTATCACATTAGGTCTGGGAATCTCCTCCGCCTGCTCTGCCTCCAGAAACATCCTGGGCCTTTCACAAGGACGGATGATGGCTGCATGGTTATCTTGTTTCGAGTGATCAGTTTAACATGCAATCAGTTTTTAATGATAATCAGAGAAAAAGTATGTATCATAATTTTTAACAGCTGTCCTACGTCTGTCATCTGCTCTCAGCCAATCTTCCGTCTCCAGCAAATTCCTGGAATGATTTCTGTTTTGTCTGGTTTTCCTCCACCTGACACTTCCTCAGTTTGTCCTCTCCTTACTCCCCTAACACTGTAAAAAGACTTTAATGTTATGGAATTAGTTGGTTTGCACTTCACAACCTTCTCCTGTGTTTTTTTTTTTTATGAACACCAAAAAATACAGAAATAACTGACTGATAAGAGGATGAAAAAGCTGTAACTGTAACTAACATTACACTTAAAAAAAAAATTGTTTTCACATGAAAATACATTCATAAATTTATCTTAGAGAGACAATATTTATTGTAAAATTAAAGGAAAATTACTGTATTTTTTGGCGCACCGGCTGCCTCAATATTACCGTTTCTTACAGTTAAGTAAGTTATCATCAAATTAAGAGCCAAAAAAGTACATCTTTTTGTACATGTGACATTTGTCTTGTGGCTTCATCCTGGACACGGTTTGTTTTGGAATATCGCAGAAAAATACATTAATGAAGAGAAATGTAAAGGAAAATGATTCGTCTGTTTCTTCTTAAATTTCTGCTGCTATGGTATAGAGCAGACTTACAACAGAGTTTCTGCTGTGTACACCGCCGCTCCTTCAGCTATTTATGGAAAGACATAAAAATGTCTGAACTATGATAGCTGCAGTTTATTGGAAAATAGCAATGTGGACACTGAATGTGATAAATGTTGACAGCAACGTCATTGTTCATATTTTGGCACAATGTTTCTGACTGTAGTGGTCATAGTGACTGAAGGTGTGATGTAAGATGCTAAAAAAATAACAACTACACGTTGTTTTCAGGTAACGTACATTTGTAACTTTCATGTTAACTATGTGGCCCTGTGAGCCTTCTGATTGGCCCTGAGCTGTCTGTTGTTTTCATCAGGCGGGTTGGGAAACACCTGAGCCTGCAGCGGAGCGCTGCAGGGAGGAATGCTGGGAGTGCGTGTCGACGCTGGGTCGTTTTGATGGGAACGCGTCTGACAGGTGCAACGCAGAGCATGTGAGCCACCTATGCTCCTGGCTGCAGAAACGTAACGTGTCTCACTCACTGTTACAGCACTACTACTGTCAGGTGTGTGTTTGAGCGGAGAAGGCCTGTCTGGATTTGGGTACAGGGTGAACTCATGCTCCCTCAGCAGAGGGATGCAAACTATGCGTTATCATTCTTATTTTCATGTTCCCATCAAATGCAGAGGAACAGCCTGAGGCTGATCCCCTCTGCAATATTTGAATTATCGTGACATCTTTTTCAACTTCTCAAATTCAAAGGTTTTCTCCATGGCTACAATTTAGGGCCACAAATGGGGCGATGCCTGCGAGCTAGTTCAGGCGGCCAACTCCAGCTGCACTGTGTACACACACGTAACATGCCTCACTCCCCATATTACTTACAAAACACCCCCCCCCCTCCATTTGACCTGTTACATTACCCCATCCCTGCCTTGGCGATGCTGCTGCTGCCCTGCACCTGTATTGCTGCGAGCTTTTAGCCCAACCACCACCCCATCATCCACCTGCAGCCTGCGGCCAGGGGGAAGCTACTTTATCATCACTCCCCAACATCGCATGTAAACCCAGACTGCAGGGAGTGATGAGGTCAGAAACTAGCACAATGTTCACAGTCGCGTTGTCTGACCGAACTAACGATTTATTTTCATAGTCATTTTAAGTTGTATTTTCTCAATTGTTTGGTCCATAAAATGGGGGGAAATGTGGATCAGTATTTCCCAAAGCCCAAGACTTCCTCAAATGTCTTGTTTTGTCCACAACTCAAATTGATTTGGTTTACTGTCACAGAGGAGAGAATAAACTAGAACATTGTCCCATTGAAGAAGCTGGAATCAGAAGTTTAGCTGTTTTTTCATAAAAAAAAAGACTCAAACTGAGTAATTGATTATTAAAATAGGTGCCAATTAATTTAATAGTTGACAAAAATCAAATAATATTTGCAGCTCTACAGTAGCTACAACTATGACTAATTAGTTTAATCTATAATGTCTTTAAATTGCTGGTTATGATACTCTATTTACAAAAATACTGTTTTAAACAAAAGCTGCAGATTGTCACTTTGATAAAGCTGGATTCAGAACGGTTAGGCAGGGGAGACTGATTATTGGTCCTGGCCGATTATTGGGCAGTTTTTTGAAAGTCAGCAGATTATCTGTACCGTAATAATAATAATAATAATAATAATAATAAAGTGTTCTACTTTGGCTCGGCCCCGGCTCTGTCTGTCCCTCTGCTTGGGCTTGACTCACCACTGTGTCGGAGGTTACTGGGTATTATGTTGAAAGTACCCAATGTATTAAATAATTGCTTAAAGCATTTAAACAAAGTTTTGTGTTTGTAACATTGCAAAATCCTAATTTTGTCTTGAAGATTTTCACTTTCACTTTAAATATCGGTTCCAAATATCAGTTATATGTTGTTGTTGTTATTATTAACTACTAATAATCACTATTTGTATTGGCCCTAAAAAAACAGCATCGGTCAATCCCTAAATTTGATTAGATTCGATTTTTTTCAAGATATTCTTTTGGGTATTTTTGGCCTTTTAATTTGACATGTTTGGCCTTTATTTAGTAGGACAGGTGAGTATATAAAAGGGGAGACAAGAGGGGGAGTGACATGCAGTAAAGGGCTGCAGGTCGGAATTGAACCCCCGGCTGCTGCGGCAGTGACTGAGCTCTGTACATGGGGCGCATGCTCAGTTAGGGGAGCTACCCAGGCGCCCTACGTTGTGGCCATTTTGACTTGATAAATGACTCCTCGATTATCAGAAATGATCAACAGACTAAGTGTGTCAGCAGTATTATTTCTTTAAGATTAGGCAGTGACATAATTGTGGATTCTCTGCGTTTGCTTCAACAAACTGAGCTTTTTCTTTTTTTCTAAAGTATGCCTTGCATGGCCAGGCACCTGTTTATGCAGTTGGCCATGTTTTCAGTGTGGTAGTTGTGTTTAATGATCTGTGCTGACTGCACATTCACTATCCATCACCTCAGTGCACCGGTAGCTTCACGGTGGATTCACTGACGATAAATGACACAGGCGATTACATTCAGAGTCAGGATTCCGTGACTGCTTCTGCACCTCTGTTACTTGTCGTCTACATTTGTTTCTCCCTTGTTTCCTGTCACCCTGCTTGCACTGTGTGCGGTGAAGTAAAGCTGGTTCTAAATCACTCACTCAGCAGATGTTTTCAGCGGCTGACGTAGTTATTTTTGGAGTGTAGCCGAAAGGTTCTGATTCCCCCGGTGAACCAGATTCCTTCCAGGTCTGAGAGCAGAGTGAAAGTGAACAGGAGCGTTTGATTTGTCTTTAGGAGAAGAGAGGAGGGAGTGTCTATGATAACAGTGGTGAGAGATTTAAGGTTGATATTTAACCAAGATACTGTGTATTATGAGATATCTGTCAACTCCCTGAGTTTATTTTTTATTTTTTTTTAGCTGTACCTTGGTGGGTTTTTTTTATGCAATAGATGCTTATTTTTGTAGATTTACTAGACAGGTTGCCTGAAAAAAATAGTTTAACCAGACCAATTAAAGACATCTTGTGTAAAGCTGCACATTTTACGAAAACAGCCGCCCACGTGTAGACACACTCTGGACCTACTGGTTCCAGTGATGTCACTGCCTTTTTTCAGAATTGCAGCAATTAACTAATGCATACAGTACATAACTTTGTAGCTCACACCCAAATGGTAAAAAACTGTATGTCATGCACACAATTATGCATTTATAAATCAATTCATTATTAAATCAAGATCAATTCAACAAAAATGACTACATTTGGCTGTGAGCAGACCTTAGGATCAAACATCATTCAAGCAAAACATCTGGTTCATTACTTAGAAAAGAACTTTATTGTCCACCAGAGTGGAGACAGTTGTCTTCACAGTAGGTCAACAAAACAAAAACGCAGCTTGAGAATGTGTAAAAAAAAAAAAAAAAAAAAAAAAAAGTATAGTACACTTCGAATAACATACTTAAATAAAAATAAATTGACATACTCGTGTAAAAGAAATAAACGATAGCACAATAAATACCTGCAGAAAAAAACCTCTTTGCATTCTGAGCTGCTTTTTATAGCTGATGACCTTCAACATGAAGACATTGACCTTTTTAGAAAGTCATTTGAGTGTGTTTGTGTTTGGTCCTTAGGATTAACTGGATCTGTGGACGGCTACCTTAGTGACTACCTTAACAAATGGACAGCTTCATATTTGCTAATATGTTGGATTCATGTTAAAACATTTGCAGTTTTGAAAAAAAACTTCTAAAAAAAATAGTAATTTCTTGGCCCCCCCCTGCAGTAACTCCGAGGAACCCCCTTAGGGTCCTAGTCACGACCCCTCTAAGGGTCCCGGTCGGACACCCGGTTGAAGATCTCTGGTCTAGTAAGTTCAGAAAATGACATCACTTTTTTGAAATGCAGCCTTTAAAACCAGGAAAAGACAACACTTGTGTCTCATACGATATCCAAAATCTAAGATGATATCTGTCCTTCTACATCGATAACGATATAATAGGGATACATTGTCCAGCCCTGGACACCTCCCTCCCGTGCCACCTTTACTACCCATTCTCTGTCTTCATTCTCCCTCCGTCGCTGTGCTGAGAAGAAAAACACAGCAGTGTTTTTTTTTCCTGTGAGGGCGTCTAATTAGTGTTTTGTGTAATTTCTCTAAATGACAGGGTTCACTATAACCAGGACATTTTATAAAAGTGTAAGGCTTTGAGAGAAAAGTATGCACTTTTGGAAATGGTCTTCAAAGTACTTGACTTTTTTTTTTTTTTTAACAAAATTATCTAAATACACCACGGCTCTTAGTCATCATGTAAAGTGCGCTCTGCATGGGTGGAATATGATTTTAAAATATATGTATAACGCGAGTCTCCTTCGAAAACAATCCAAGGCACGCCGTAGTGTTTATTGTAAAATTAAAATGTCTTTATTTCACACGGCAATCTGGGTTTAAATTGCCCAGTGGGGCAGGTTCTCTCTCTGTGCTTTGTGTTGCGTATCCCCGGGGTTCAGTTTTGAGAGGTTTTACCTGGATTTTATCATTTGAAAAGATCTAAACATTAAACTGATGGCCTTTTAAAGCATGTCCCTTTTTGAGTCCTTGTGTTTCAACGAAAAAACTTACACAAATATATATACACAAATGTTCTGTTACGACGACGCCTCGTTTAAGCCTCAAAGATTAGCCTCATTTTTACATGCCTAAACTCTAAAAAACAGTGGATGGTGGCCTCAGCCAAAGCTGCAAAGATGAATCAATTAGTTGCCAACTATTTTAATAATCAATTAAATCAGTTTGAGTCAATAAAAAAAAAGTCATCTAGGACTTTTGGGAAACACTGATCCACATGTTTCACCATTTTCTGACATTTTATAGACCAAACAGCTAATCAATTTATCAAAAAGTAATCAACATGATAATCAGCAATAAAACAATTGTGTGTTTCAGCCTTAGTCTTCTGTTAAAGCAATATTTTGACAATTTGGGGAAAAATTTGGGGTTTTTGCTGTCTTGCCCAGCCTTAAATGAGATGATTTTGGTACTCTCGTATCTGTACAGTAAATATGAAGATGCAGCCAGCTAGCTTAGTTTAGCATAAAGACTGGAAAAATCCAGTTTATGTAATCTGTACTATAATCACAAATTGCAGTTTTACCGGGTTATGTATGTGAAACTATTTTCAGGAGCAATTTGTTGCTTTCACACTTGTTGTGTGGATTAAAACACCAAGCTATACCGTTTTAATCACAAAGATGGTGTGCGTAGGGATGGGGCTCTTTAATTTTTTAGTCTTTAAATATAGTCTTTACACACACGCTGTACTGAAAACAAAGTTTTGAGAATTTTGTAACAGAGTCCTACTGAAACCGGGTCTGGAGACCCATCCCTGTATGTGAGTCTGTCTAATTTGACTATTCTAAATAAAACTGTAGTAAGATCAAAGTGTTAACATGTTTCTTTTACAGAATCCGTTTAGTCAAATTCTTATTTGCATGCTGCAGCAGATAAATAGCTGGAAGCGCTCCTTTAGCAGTGTATGTTTCATCCCAGGATTCAACCTGTGTCATGTTGGAGCTGTGGTGTGTTCGTGGGCAACGCCTTTGTTCCAGTTTTTCAGAAATAGTGTGCTTTGACTTGATATTTCCACATGTGTACACGGAGAAAGATCAAGCCTGCATCAGCAAACTTTGGGTTTCTTTGTTTGGAAAAATACTCGAGCACACTTGCAGTTTGATGAAGGAAATGCATTATAGACTTCCAGGTGACATCCTCACTTCATTATGCCAGGTGCACATCGTTTTAAAGCACAACCCGTCATGATTTTAAGACATTAAAAGATTTGAAGAAACACTTAAGCCTGTCAAAATAACTAAACTGAAATCCAACTATTATAGAACTTATCGCACATTGATTTCTTCTTCATTGGTGCCCCTAGGGAGGAAAAAGCCCAACATGGTTTAATGTGCCTAAACAAAGATCAACAACTACCAAATTTCTCTTATTGCTCCACTAAAATCTGTCAAAAAAAGAAAATTTGGTGATGATTGATCGTTGTTTAGGTACATTAGATCACGTTATGCTTTTTTTAAGTTAGGACTTATAAAGCTCATGAGAACCGTGGGGAGTCAACCCACAGCTGCTCCGCTGCCCTGCTGAAAATGTCTAATAACATCCATAATAATTGGACTTTTGATTCGATTTCTTTGACGGTTTTCAGTGGTTACAACTTCTCTTAGACTTCTCTTAATTAATCCTTTTTGGGATGACTCCCGCAAGGAAATTAAAAGAGCCATATGAGAGAGAAATCTGGTGATCATTGATCATTGTTTAGGTAGGGCCTACGTTAAAATGAATTTACATTACTAAGCTACAGGAACGTCTTTCAAAACATGACCTGCGCAAAAGAGACAAAAAAAAATAAAAAATGAATGCGTCATCGTCACTGAGGCCCATGGTTTTGTGATTATGAACTGCACATTGGTTGCCTAAAATAGCAGCAATTTTCTCTTTCTCTGACTCTTACCTTATTTGGTTTAAAGTTAACAGAACAATACTGTTGACGTGACAGGTGTCTGTAAAACAAAATATTAGTCGTGTAGTGTTGAGTGTTGCCTAGCGACAGCAGGGTTTACCTGTGGTTGTCAGGTTTCCTCCTCACTGTCACTGACTGTCTGACGACACTTTGGTGTTTTATTGACATCCACCATTTGTGTCAAAGTAAGTGACACTGAAGAATGATCAGCATTTACCCTGAGACTGGATTCTTACTGTTGGGGCGAGCAGTTCAAATACCGCAGTGGTTTTTTATTGGGTTATGTCACCGGCGGTTGACAGGGAGGCAACATATTGCTCCTGTTATGATATGTTATGTTTTGTTTGTTTCTATCTCCAGGTGGAAATCTTTTGGAGTTATTTTATTTATTGGTTACATGCAATATTTATTTATTTATTTATTTATTTATTTATTTATTTATTTATTTATTTATTTATTTATCCAAAATGCAGGGACGCACTTGCCTTTTAAATCGGGTTGAATTGAATTTCCTTCTGGAGGATTTAAGACCAAAAATAATAATTTATTTAAATGAATCAAATTTGAACATTTACATTGTTAATTCATTTCCTATCCTGGGCTGGAACACACATACATACGGTTTGATGAAGTACTTATTGGACTTTGTGTGTGTGTGTGTGTGTGTGTGTGGCACTGTCTACTGCAGAGAGCTGACAGGATTGAAACAGCAGCCAGTTCAGTGACTTTGGAATGGAAAAAACCATTACACTACATTGGTGTTAAAATGTATACAGGTTGGCAGGACGGGGGGAAATGTTTTGCTCGGTCTTTCGCTGTATCTGTTGTTGGTACTTGTCCACCTCTTCTTTTGCCCAGAAGGGAAACACACTATCAGAGGTCACATACGGGCACAAGGCTACATTGCTCATACATTGGACCGTGCAACGCGCACTCAGTCCAAACCAAGACAAGCCGGATGTTTTTCCATGAACCGTGCTGATTATTTAAATGGAGTCTGGTGGGTTTGGTGATGGTGATTTTGCCCTTAAATTTATGAATATTAAAAACATTAAAATGTTTAGCCTACCAGATTTCTTATAGGTCGGCTTCTTTAGCCGTGTGCTGCCAATGAACACGTCGGTTTGATTTGTTTTTTTTTTATATTTTTTTATTGGCTCTCATGATCGCTTCCCATTGCCAGAGTAGCAACTGAAATAAAAGGCTAAAGCAATGACAGTTTATGGAAATCACAAGTGTAATTATGGTCCCATCTTGTGCCTGACTGATGGGGAAGTGATATTGATAAGCGTTATGATTTACACATCTACAGCGTCAGCCTTTATTTTTTTTTTTTCAGCTTTCCTTCCTGTTTAAGGAAGCAGCAACTCCAGTGCTTTGCTGTAAAAGCGTGTCTGTGTTCTTAGTATTTATGTAGAATTATAGTTTGCTCTTTCGATGTAAAATATACATCTCTGGTAAATGTTTGCGATTGGACGTGCTGTGCTCTTTTATGTGAATGCGTGAATCGCTGGATTGGGAAACCCTGGGTGGATTGAACTAGTTGTTAACAACCGTGGTGACACAGTTTATGTTGGGTCAGGTGAAGCCGGGTTACTGAAAGAAACCCAGTACATGTTGATCTTGACTCGTAGCATAGACCTCAGATCATAGAAACAACAATAAAAAAACAATAGACATCAAGTGCAACCCCAAGGTACTCGTCTTAAGGACAAAGAAAGCCTTTATTTCATCTGGCATATTCTCAATAGAATAAGTTCAAAACCAACGTCAATATGTTTCGGCGTCCAGCTTTTTTCAAGAAGAACTTAAGAAAGAAGGCTGGATGCCGAAACTGGTTGATGTTGGTTTTTAACTTATTCTATTGAGAATATGCCACTTGCAATAAAAGCCTTTTTAAATTGCTTTTCATATACTTTATTCTCCCCCTTGCTACCAGAGAGCCACCGAGAGAAGAAACTCTCCAGTTCTTCCGTTCTGCAACAAATATAAATTGTTTGGTGTAAAACCCTGTACAGTGTAGGTAAGAACAGAAAAACACAAGTTCAAAAGACAGTTCAGGGGAGGTTCAAGCTCGAATAAAATCGGTAAAGGCCCTCAGATAAAATTATATATTTTAAGAAGTTACTTAAAGGAGATCACTGACTCAACTGACCTGATATCCTTAAGCAGATCGGTCCAGAGCCTCAGGGCCCTGAATGCAAACACCTGTGCTTGTGTGTACTGTACATCTTAGAAGACAGCTTCTTCAGACGTCAGTAACTCATTCACCGTGCTTCTGCTGTATTACAGTAAGTGGGTCGACTTGTCAACTGCAGCAGTTTCCGCCTGTTCTGTCAGCCAAAGACCGACATGGTAACTGTAGACCAAAGTTTCAACACACCATGACACTACTTAACTTTACGACTGTTTTCAAGACTACTATAAGATCAAGATAATCTTGTGTTTTACAGAGTGAGATAAAGCTTCACAGTAAGCGGAAAGATGATCTCTGTTATATCTGTTATCCGTCATGTAGAGTCAAGTGTTCCACCCATGATAATACAACATTTCTCAAGAAATAATCGTTACTTTACTAACTTTACTTTCACATTAATGTCTGTTTTTTTTTCATTGATAGCTTGCCAGCAGAAGACTGTTGTAAAATATTGCGAAATATATATCTTTTACATTTAAGATAATGACTGACTTGTATACCTTGCACAATGACAGGGGGTGTAAACCACACACAGACTGTAGCAAAAGGTTTATAACGCAAAACTAGGGCTGCAACTAACGATGACTTCCATTGTCGACTAATATGTTCATTACTTAGCTTTTCAAAGCCCAAGAAGACGTCCTCAAATGTCTTTTTATTTTGTCCACAACTCAAAGACATTCAGTTTACTGTCACAGAGGAGAGAAGGAACTAGAACATATTCAACAAATTAGAGTTTGAACAAATTAACGATTGTTAAAGTTGGATTAGAACAGCTTTTATGGTCTAAAACAACCTTAGTGTGCTGCTCCTTGAGTTTAAGTCATCTGGTATATTCTCAATAGAAGAAGATCAAAACCAACTTCAATGTGTTTTGAAGGGAGAACTTCCACCAGTTTTGGTGTCTAGCATTCTTTCTGAAGTCGATTTTAAACTTATTGACTTTATTCTCCCCCTCCCTACCAAAGGGCTACCGAAAGAAGAAGCTTGAATTTTTTTCTTCCCCCTACATGAGTTTAAAACTCTGTTCTTGAGGACTCAGTGCGAGTCCAGCCCAGTTCCCCCTAAAGTGCTGGCCATTTGACTGTAATTTCCTGTTTTCTAATTGTTTTGAAACACTCTTGTGTATAGCTGCCGCTTCTGCAATGACTGTTATGTAATGTCAGTCCCTGACATTGTGTTGATATGAGGAGAACAATGACACAAGTGTTCAAACCTTTTCATAGTGATACCATCTGTCCTCAAGCGACTGACCCGGATGAAGAGTAAGTTTTGACTAGTGGGTGGCCCAATGGTTAGCACATTGTTAGTGTCCTCACAGTAAGAAGGTTCTGGGTAAGAATCCAGGTCGTTCCGGCCTTTTCTGTGTGGATTTTGTACGTTCAACCCATGTTTGCATAACTTTCCTCCGGGGGCTCCGGTTCCAACCACCATCAACAAACATGAACTAGGTTCTCCAGTCGGGCCCTTGATCAAGGCATTGGATCCGATCTGGAGTTTGTCCCCGGGCGCTGTAAACGGCTGCCCACTGCTTCCTGGAGGGTTGGGTTAAATGCAGAGATTGAATTTCACTACATGTACTGTATGTGACAATAAAAGTACCTTTTTTAGATGAAATGTCAGGATGATCATAAAGCCATTTACTAGGATTATAAGGGGTGGGACAAAGTATTGATGCTAGTGCTGTCAAACTATTGAAACATCAAATCGCGATTGATCATATTGTCATAGTTAGCTCGCAAGTAATCGCACATTTTTATCTATTCAGTGATTTCTTTTTGTCCCATTTTTTCACATTTTAATTCTCTTAACATGGAAAAGTGGATTGGCTTGCTTTGTGCAAATGTTTGTTTTATTGAAAACAACATTGGCATCAGCTGTGTGCTTGGCCGTCGAGTGGTATTTCAGACTGGACGTGCTGCGATGATAACTCAGTTCACAACAACCAGACACACAGATCACTTTGGTCTTGTCAATGGAAAATTTGGCTACTTTTTAAAAAGTAAACTTTCCATCCAGAATCTTGTTGGCATCCACTTCACGCTCGCCATCCACTCAAAACGTAACGTTACTACTCTTTGGCTGGCTCGCAAGCCCAAACGGTGTGTGCGGCGTGCCTGTTTTGTTTCAGTCTAGCTTGATCCGGTGTGGTTTTGTAGTTTTTCTAACGTTACCAGTTGTTGCAACAGCATGTGAAAAAAAACTACAAAGTTTGGCCAAGAAGAACGTTAATCTTGCGATTAAACATTTTATTTGTCCACACCGACAGACAACAACACAGCCATAAATACTAAGAGGTCACAAACCTAGGAAAACTCCAAATGAACAGAGTTTATCGTTGAATGTACCAGTTTTGAGTTCTACTGCGACCCTGCTGGAGGGTGGATTTTGGTTGCTGTGTAAATGTTACCTGCCGAGGCCTCCCAGAAGAACACAGGCCTGAGTCACACAGTCAGTTTAGAATGTGGGAATGAAAAGGGAATGAAAGAGGGATCAGTGCTCCATAAAAGCCCTGCGGGAACGGTCCGGGTCCCACCCCTCCTCCACAGCCTCTCACCTGGCCTGCTGTCTGTGTGTGAAACCTGAGACTACATCGAGCTGCTGACACACCAAGGAGACCGCCGGGCGCCCTAGTTTTCACACACAGTCACTACTCGTCAGCTTTGTTTTGGCGTCAGACGTCGGTGAGAGGAATCCACCCGATTGGCTATTCAGCTTACGCCTACCATGCACTAAGACTTTGAACAGACTTTGGTCTGACACCATCTAACATCTAAAGACAATCATCATAATGGGTATAGACTGGAGATCTTGCAGGTCACACATTGCAAGACTAGAACTAGATTTGTTTTGAAAGATTAAACCAAACTAGGTATTGATTTCCTTCAGATATTGGAAATAAGTCTGTGACAGTGGAATTGCTTGAAAAGTTGTGTGTTGCAAGGTCAGCTTTAAGCAAATTAGTGCACAAGAAGAAAAACGGTCTTTGCATTGTGTTCAAGTGCCACCTTTTTGGCCAAGACACAGGCAGTGTGATGGGACGGGAGGCGACGCCCCAGTCAGACCTTGGTCACCACTGGTTCTTCGCCGTCTGCTTAGTGTGTCAGCACCCTAACTCTTCCAGTGTGGATCTCCGTCACAGCCCAGTCTTTGAAGCTGTCATGGTGATAAAAACCTGTCACTAGCAGAGAGCTGAACTGATCAGCAACAACTTCATCTGTTCAATGTTACTTAAGTAAAAGTATATAAAAGTATCGTCTTAAAAGTACACAATAAGGAAAAATCCTCACATTTCAGGAATGGGATCAACAATCTTTGCAGCATCGCTTACTGCATCTTTGTAAGAGGTCCCAACCACCCAGTTGGGAATTACTGATACAATGACTTTCTTTTAGTCATCCAATCCACAATCTGCTAATTGTTTCAGCTGGAACATACTGTACATCCATCCTTACTGTCCTAAGAAATGATATTCTATCAGAAGAATTACTTTTGATATGCAGATGCACTTTAAGAAGCTGTAAATGAACCAGATTTGTAGTTTTTTTTCCCACAAGCTTTTCCCAAACGTACATGAAGAGGTCAGCGTCTCGGCCGGTGAAATCTGTTACGGTGGACAGCCGGGCCTTGTTGATTATTTCCCCCACTTTAACACACTAGGCGCCGATCTCACCCAGTGACCCGGCGTGCACGGTGTCACACGGAGTGTGAGAGGACGAGGTCGGTTGGTGCACAGATTCCAGCGTTGCAGCAAAGCATGTAATGGACATCTTGGCTCTCACTCATTTTTTTTGTGTGTGTTCCCTCTTGTCATTTTTCTCCCCTTTTTAGTTTTTTTTTCCATCCCTTCCTTTGTACTTTGTCCTTGTGAAATATGCAATTTATACAATAACTTTGTTGAACATCGCGATGACAATACTACTAACGATAAAGAAACTGATATTAAATGGTACTCAGATCTGCATTTCTGCTGCTTTCAGTATTCAGCTAAAATACTAGCAACTGTTTGTTGAATTTAAAACAAATGAAAGAAACATTTCTAAGATTCTGTTATTGAACAAATTCAGCAATGAATTGAACATAAAAGGCACTGCTAAAAAAAGAATGAGATACATTTTAAAGTGTAATTTTCTGCTGATATTTTCTTTTAACTAACACAAAAAAATCCCTAAATCCCTTTCCAATATGCCGCTGCCTTTCACGGTGTGTTTACTGCAGAAGTTGATATCACGAAGAAACAGAACAAACCTACATGTAGTTGGGATTTCCACATGGATTGTAAAAGAGAATGTGCCCAGACTTTAATTAGACTCCAGTTTATCATCCCAATGGAGGAGGTGGGTGGTTAGCAAGAAGGAAAGCAGGACAGGGAGGGGATGTGTGATAATGGTATGTGTACCTTGACGTTGTGACAAGGCTCATCACACATTATTTGCCTTTCCAGCTATTCCGTAAATACACAGCACTGCCTTCTGTTTATAATGTCATGCAGGGATGGCACAGAACAGAACACCGTTCCCTAAACTTAGCAGATTGTTTGGCCTTGTAATGCCTGTTTTATGTATTAGGTGCGTTATTGAGAATGTTTTCATGTACACATGGGGCTTCCTGGGCTTAGCTGAAGGCTTCAGTAGTGGGTGGGGCTCATGCGTCGGTTGATTCTTGATTAAAGTTTGAGGTCATGACACCTTACACCATGTAACACTGATTTCTGAGCGAAAGGCGGCAGTGAAATATATCCATATGTGGATGCCACTTGTAACCTTGGTTAACACTGAGCTAAGAAGATGATCACCGTTTTAAAAAGTAGATTTCTTCTTTTGTTTACTCTCAAAGAAGTGGAAAAATAGTTATCACAAAGCTCCAAGGTTATTTCTTTTAAATGTCTTTTTTTGTCTGTTATAATATATTTATATAGCAGCAACTCGTCACGTCATCTTTCAGCAAATCAATTATTGTTTAGCTGACCTAGAATGATCTACTTCCAGTTACTCTATCTTTTGCTGCAGCAAGGTTTTTGACTTGGAAACGGCAACAAGAAGTGTTGTTTTCCTTAACAACTGGATATTATTATATTATATTATATATTAACATCTACACACTTTGTCTCAGTCATGTGTTGCTCCCTCAGTCATGAGAATTTAGCTTTTGTTTCTTTGTGTCCTCATTTACACAATAAGCTAAATTTATGTTTTCTTGTCACAGTCCGGCAGGATGAGTCATAGCTTGCAATAATCTTGTTTGTAGTGCCACAAAATGGCTGGAAAATATAGGAGGAGTCTTAATGTCGATGTTCACGCTGCAGAAAATAGAATTACGACTGTGTGTGTGACAGTTGTACATGTGTGTAGGTCCAGGTATGTTGAGGCCAATTATGCACTTCATGTGATTTAAGATCATCTGACTGAGACGCTGACTTAACAAGACATGAAACATGAAATGAAATCTGGCTCAAATTGGTTTGGGGCGTCTTAGGTCACATGTAACTTCTTTTAGTATTTCCATGATCATACTATTTTCAATCAAATTCTTTTTTTTTTTTAATGTTTTAATACTGAGAGGGAGAATGCTTCTCAGCCATACTACATATATATACTGTATATATACTGTATGTATGTATGTGTGTGTGTGTGTGTGTATATATATATATACTGTATCTATGTGTGTGTGTGTGTGTGTGTGTGTGTGTGTGTGTGTATACATAGTGTATGTGTATGCAGGACTCTATGTTGGACTTGTTCCATGTTGACATTTAGCCTTGTAAATGCTGTTTAAAACTTTCCAGTGTTTCTAAATGATGAGTCAGGTGAAACCCATTAGGCTGCTCCCTGAGACTGACGGAAGAACAAATAGCTCTTAGCGTTACAATAACCAGGCTAGTGGTCTGTTAGTATAAGCAGTTATTAAAACATTAACTACAGCGGAAGCACTGCGCCCGTAGCTCAGACGGAAACCTGGGGGGGAAAAAAGAAGAATGTAACTGAAGTCCGAAGTGTCTTCGCCCACATAGTCCAGGGGTCCTCAGGGATTTTTAAGCCAAGGACCCTTCAACTGAAAGAGAGCACCTACATATATTGTATAAAATGAAGTTGTATTTTAAACTGGGCCTACAATAATGTGTTGGTCTGCCTTACGCCATTATACCTTTTTAATGCATCGAATACAAAGCTATCAAAATAGTAATTGTTGGAGTTCTTATGAATCATCATGTTTTAATGTTAAACAGACATGTGGCACAGTCAATCCTTAGGATAAGCAGTAATTTAAGTAAATAAACAGTAATTTTAGCATTGTAAAATACACTTCATTCAAAGTCAACAGAAACAAAATCAAAATATGAAAAGCCGTTGTGGGTCATCTTTCCACTTTTCCAACCATCACAACTCTGAAATGAACACACAGTTTACCAATTTTCCATGGGACAATATGTTGGCTCACATGCTAAAATGATTGCTTTTTAAGTTTAGGGTTTAGTGCTAGCTACTTGAGAGCTGTTTTGGTTAAACAGAAAGATCTCAGAGGTTTTAAAGGTCGACCTCCTTAGAAATCATTTTGTTGTCAGACACTTATTAATTAACTTACATTATTAACCTGAACCTGTCAGCTGCAAAACAAGCACTATCGTGAAGGTAAATCTTAGCTGGATAATGGCCTTATTAACTTATATTGTAGCTTGTTTCTCTGCTGCCGACCGCAGCGATCTTGCTTGATACTGGACCAATGTCAAAGATTGATTGTTACTCTGAACAGTCACTCAGACACAAAAACAGAGGAAAATAGGGTACAAGTTGAAAAGAAACGGTAGTTACCCTTTAAAGCTCCCTATTATGCTCATTTTCAGGTTCATGAATGTATTTTGAGGTTCTACCAATATAAGTTTCCTTGGTTTCATTTTCAAAAAACACCACATTTTTGTTGTTGCAGATCCTGTTTTCACTCTGTGTGTTTAGGTCTCTGTTTTAGCTAAAGAGTGAGACATCTCACTTCCATACTATCTTTGTTGGGAGCTGCACATGCTCAGTAGCGAGGTAAGATCCCATCAGCTAGATAACTTTGTCCAACTTTGGTCAGTACAGGGCAGGACTAGCTGGGAGACTTCTTCTAACTTAGGGCACACATGTGGAATACCTGCAGAACAGGAACAGGAAGTAGTTCTTTTGGAGATTATGGTGAACTAGTGTGTGTTGTAGCAGTGTTTTGCCATTGAGAAAGAGCTAGCGTGGTAGTGGTGGCATGTGCTACGGTTTGCCACCTCGTCTTGGCTAGGGACGTAGAAAGCCGTGCAGATTTTTAACAGCTCACCAGGAGACTGAAGACAGAGGACATGCAGAAACCGTATCTCACTCAAAACAGCATGGATAGTTTTTTTCCCAAGTTTGTATGCATGTGGAAGCACCAGAGACACATAAGGGACCCCGTACAGCCAGTCGCCCCAGTAAAGCCGTGGTGCAGGAGGAGGTTCTAGGATTCTCAGTGTGTCGGAGAACAGAGGATGCAGTGTCTTCCTGGAGAGACAGCGGTCAGTAGCAGAGCTCTTCCTATGAGACTGACCTCTGAACGCGCCGCTGACCGCAACTTCCTGCCTGCTCACAGGAGGGACGAGATAAAGACTTGTGGTGTTTCCACGTCTTCCTGTACACTCTCGTGCTGCTGTGTGGTATCTCTTATTAAAACAAATGGTTACTGATCCGGAGACGGACGTCTAAACATCTGGCCTGTTAGTTAAGTCTGGAGATAGTGCTTTTTCTCTAGTTTTCTGGAAGACTTGTTACGTTTTTCAATAAAAACAATATGCAATTTTCAATCGTAACCATATTATAATCTTATCTGACACTAAAGCAGATAATAAATAAATAAATAAATAAGTAAATACTCAAAGGACCAACTTCTACCATTAGATCTGACAAAAGTATTTTAGTAAGTTGTAACTAGAGTTGTTGACTTAACATTTATTCAGCTTAAGTGGTGCCCAAACTGCTTATATTCCACACCTTTTTGTTTTTAATTTTGGTTTAAAATAATAATATAGAATTGGGTGAATGCTCCTTTGTTGCAATTTAGGAACGTTCACACATTTTTAAAGACCCCATTATCACCTTAGTCACACTACATACATGGACATGGATCTTAAACTTGGGTGACCAGACGTCCCCGGTTTCCGGGGACAGTCCCCGGTTTTGGCGACCTGTCCCCGGCTGGATCTGTCCCCGGAAATGTCCCCGTTTTTCACTGTGACTGACAGACCCGAAAGTGGAATAAAAGAAAGTAAATACCGACCAAATGGAGCCAATATAGTCGCTCCAGCGGTGCTCAGATATGTTTTAGAAAGCCGTATTTTACGATGCTAAAATCACTGATTATTTACATGGAGTCTGGTGGGTTTAGCAAAGGCAATTTTGCAGACTTTTATGTTGTAAAAAAGGACATTTATCTTTAACATAAAGGTCGACGGCCTTATAAATCCTTTCCATAATGTTGTCTGTTGGGGGAAACAGCTCTAGGTCTAGTGTCCCCGTTTTAAGTTTTACAAAAATAAAAACATGACATGTTTTGGAAGTAAATCCGCTTCTGAGCTGAAAATGTCCCCGGATTTCGTCTGTGAAACCTGGTCACCTTATCTTAAACTCGCTATTTTTCAATGTGGTACATATTTATAGCAGTTCATTAACAAGTTACACCAGGTATGAATAAACTGTGATGAACATTAAAGTTATAGTATGTAGTCACCCCCATGAGGAATTCTAAGTAATGACACTTGTGGTGCATTCACATGATACAAGCCTCCGTGATCGCGCGCTCGGTGGTGTTTTAAGCCCCCAACGACTCCTTCGAGGCAGCGTAGCAACCGTTGGCTTCAAGGCACTGAACCCGAACCTAACCCTAACCATTGCCTAATCTTAGTGCTAGAGACATCGGTGGATTAAAACACAGATAAACTGATTGCGCTTCCCACCCCTCCTCCACACAGTTACGCACTACGTAGCCAAGGAGGAGACAGACGATGGTCTTTATTAGCTTTGTATCAACTCATTTGGCAATGGCTTGAATGTAACAAACTGTCATCATTTGAAAATAGTCACGCTCTAAAGCTTTAACTGCTGGATATAAAGGCTTTGCCCAGAGGTTTCTCGCGTTTGTCTGCTCAGATTTCCAAATTAGAAATGTGTAGTGTTCTGCTAACAAATGAGTGTATGGTTTTTTTCTTAAAGGGCTTGGCAGCAGATTTCATTTGGATGTTTGCCTGTAGTTCTTTTGTCAAGTGGGCGATATCTAATCATCAGAAATGTTCTTAAACGTGGAATCCCAACAAGGAGGTTGATGTAAATGTTTTTATGATCTGTATGTAATGAACGTAGCCTTCACATAGCTTGTTCCAGAGGATGCCCTTTCACCTTCATATCTCTCACATCAACATTCAGAGTAATACCAGACAATCCTTTAGCGTTTGGGGTTATTTTTCTGATTGTAGACATGCCTTTTGATAATAATAATCAACAGGAATCCAGTCGTCTGTATTCATGAATCCCTTTCATAGCTGCTGTTCTTACTTGTGGAGTGGAGGGTGTGTCTTTGTTTGCGCTAGCCTGGAAAGGGTGTGTGTGTAGCCTTGATAAAAGAGCCATTAGTTAGCAGTCTTTATGGAGCCTTTCACTGCTCCATCGGGAGTGAAAGGAGGGGGTTGTTCCCGGCTGGCAGGCCCAGGCCTTGCGCCATGGGTGGACCACCTCTGCCTCAATAGCAGGCCTGTGTGTGGACCCCATGTCAGGACTTTCTGGGAGGGGAGTTGTTTCAGCTGCTTGTTAGCTGGCCTGTGCTCTGCAGTGTGTGGGTGTGAGTGAGTGCATTTTGATGCGTTTGTTTGAGGACTGTGTGTGTGTGTGTGTGTGTGCGTTTGTTTGTTTGTGTGTGTGAGGACTGTGTGTGTGTGTGTGTGTGTGTGTGTGTGTGTGAGGACTGTGTGTGTGTGTGTGTGTGTGGGAGAAATTCATCTTTTTATCTCCTTCAGGATTAAGTTAATTTAGTATTAACCTGCATGACAAAGAACTTAGTTACAGACGAGTGGGTGTGTTTTCTTAGCAGATGAAAAGAAGAGTTTGCATTTTGAAAAGGCCGCGTTTGACCTCACGCTGGGAAACTTGTCACAGCCAAAGATAAACTCAAGGTTTTTATGATAGGAGCTGATAATTGAAATTCCTAAGAAAGCAGGGCAGGCACCGTCGTGGTGGTGGGCTATTGCTGGGGAGGAAACAATGTGATCTGTAATAATAGAAGATATATTACTTTGAGATGGGCAATGCAACTGCAGTACTACAAGTACTATACATTTAACAGTTGGTTCAAATAGAGAACATCAGGTCCACATACATTCAAATTAATTTCAATAAAATAAAGTAGAGCTGCAAAGATTATTCCATTATTTTGATATGATTGGGATGGCGTCTCTGTAGTTCCTGGGCAGCGATGACATGAGGTGGTGGAATCTAGTCCACCAGGCCCGTCCCGGTATGAGAACTGACACCGGCACACAGCAGGAATGTGACTCCACAATATGACCTAAATGAAATGAAATGTTACACGTGTGGAATGCTGGGAACTTTGTGTGCAGGAGGAGAGGTTACCACAGGCCAGGTTAGGTGTGTGTTGTCATGGCGCTGCAGAGCCCTCAGCCAGACTGGTGGTTCGGAATCGGCGTAGAGAAATTCATGAGATGCCGCTGTGTTTTATGGAGACAGAATGTGTAGCAGGTCTAATGTATGTTTGCAATCAAAAACTTCCAAACTTGTAAGAAACCTAGTAATGTCTGCCTTAGTACCCCCCCCCCCAAACCCCAACTTTGCATGTGTGTGGAAGCACCAGGGACACAAAATAACACCCCAAATCCCAGATTTTTTCATAATATGGGCACTTTAACATTTTTATTTCTCTTTTTCATTGTCATATTTACTGTTTTTTTTTCATAAGAGAAATGCTGGAAAAATATCACAAATCCTGGATTTTTTACAGAAATGTTTCAGTTGATTTTTCATGTCTTTTCTTTCTGCTTTATTTAACATGATGTGGAAGGTGCATTATGCAGGAAATTGCACTATTCTTTTTAATTTTTTTTATATGTAACTTGAGCACACCTCCACATATGGACTCTTTGCTCCCCATGTAACGGAAATGGTACCACAATTCAAAACAGCATTTTCATTTTCAGTTTCATACAGCCACTGCTGTAATATTACTATTTGACTACACTTTTGTGAGTCTTTGTGCAGTATCTTTTACCGATTTGATTACGGTGGCTCGGTTATGAAAAATAATCATGAACACAATTACTCATTGACTTTTTGAAAGTTGATGCATTTATTGAACTTTAACAGTGAAAACACCTTGAACAGTGAAATTTCCCTCTATACTTTCCCATTGGATTTTTCATTCAGTACACAAGAAAAAAATAACTTGTTTATCTGCAAAACATAATGTGCAAAATGATAGTTTTTCTTGATTAAAAATCTAAATCGCGATCAAAGTTCAATTAATCGCACAGCCCTCGTTACTATCAACTATAAGAGGATTTTTTATTATTATTGAATTATGAAATTATGAATCAATTATCAATTATGAAAATCGCTTTCGAATTTCAAGTGCTTCGAAGACACACTTGTTTGAATAAAACCCCCTTTGAAGTGCTTCTTGATTGCCTTGTGGCTTTGATGAAAAATGAAATGGTATTTTTATCCCCGGTGGGGAGAAATGTATTTAATATTTTTGTTAACTCCGCTCTCCAGCTTGAAAGCACTGTGTTTTCCATCAAATATTGAAGTGCAGATTTAACCCTTGTGTTGTCTTCACTTTCGGGACCCTCTCGTATCCCGTGACTTATTTGGTGTTTTAAAAACAACTCTGAAATAAAATTGTAATTCATAATCTATTAACAAATATTGTCTTGACCTCAATTTCAAACAATTACAATAACATATATGTTTAGGAATTGCAATCAGTCTCACACTAAAAAATGGAAGTATGATTCGTTTTTTTGTCATAAGGTTATATTTCATGTTAAAAATCTGCCTATCTTGGAAAAAGTGGTCATATCCAGAATAATTTTCTGAAATGAGTCGGGAATACATGTTTATAACAGAAAACAAGTCAAGGACGTTGATTTTTAAGTAGAAAAAATGCAACTTTTCTTATTTCAAAAATTTGAAACGGGTCAATTTGACCCGAATGCGATGTACTGTGCTATCATATGTGATCTGTCTGTTGTGCTCTCCTTGCAGATGGATGGAGGCCTGTCTGGACGAGGAGTTGCCTCCCACCACGGAGCTGGAAGAGGGGCTGAGGAACGGCGTCTATCTGGCCAAACTGGGCAACTTCTTCGCCCCAAAAACCGTTTCCCTCAAGAAGATCTACGACCGCGAGCAGACGCGTTACAAGGTGAAAACATATATAATGTATCTATGCATCAGAGAAAGTTGAAGAGGAGGGCAATCACGTGTATGAACGATATAGTTGCATGCGTTTCTACATCAGTAACGGGCTTTAAAAAGAACTTGTCAAGATGGTTAAACTGGAAAGATATCACATCATGTAATGAACATCACCTGCTTGGAGTCTGATGTAGTTAAGTCTAAATAAAGCAGTCCAGCCGTTAGTTCTCGAGTAAAAGCCGGAAGCTGAGGGTTGTGCTGTTGAAGAGATCCTCCTCTTGGAACCATCGATAGCCAGATGAGTTTAAAGTGTCAGACAAACCTGCAATCTCTTCAATATTTCCGTAAACAGGTCAAAAACTGCCATGGCAGATTCTCTAAAATGCAAAAGTCAGGGTTTGCACGGGTGCTTGAAATCCTTGGCAATGCTTGAGTTTTAGTGTTGTGTTTTCAAGGTTTGAAACGTGCTTGAATTTTAGATACAATGCATTAATTTGTATTTGATTTTTGCAACCCGTTCAATCAAAATTATTAAAAAAATTATGATGAATCACGTCAAAAATAGGGTCTGTGACTTTGTTCGGAGCGAGGACGAGCTGTCCCAGGCCGTGGTAAAGTTGGTTTTACATTGGAAGGTCAAACTCCGTAATAGATTTTTCTAATGTGTCGAATAGCCAACGTCCAATATAAAACCAACTTTAGCCCAGTCTGCCACAGCGAGTCTGCTGCGGTGTGGTGGCCCCGCATCCCGGTAAAGACCGGAGCGAATGAGCTTTGATTTGACTGTGAGGGAGGAAGACGAGGCTGCAGATTCACAGAGAGGGACAGGCAGAGATTGATCAGGAGGAGGTAGATGAAGAGGGCAGGGAGGAAAGAGACTGAAAAAGACTGATATTAAGGTTAGCATAAACTTTGAGCAAAATCTCAGCGGGTGCAGTTGGTTTCCTGAATTTAGTCTGATTTGACACAGAATGAACCTGCTGCATGTCATTTGGCTCAAATCCTCCCACTAAATCTTGGGTTTTGCTTAAATATCTCATCTTTCTGCTATTATGAAACACAATTTTGGCTTTTTATAGCATTGTGTCTTTTAATGTGACAAAAACACTAAATAATCATTTTGAATATGTATTGGCATGTGATTTACGGTGGTGTAAGGTGCTAGAAAAAGCTTTACAATTGACCTCGAAAGTGCTTGAAAAGTGCTTGAATTTGACTTTGGAATAGGAGTACAAACCCTGATGAGTACCAAGATAAAATCACAAATACAACAAGAATCACCAATATTAAAAAAATACACATTGGATCAAAAGATAACAATAAAGAAAATGGAGTGTTGGCTTTTTTAAATGAATAGTTTAAAAAGGAACAGCTTACCCTGTGCTGCTAGTTCTACTATATTCTGGACTGGAGATGCTACCAGAGCTGCAATTTTTATTTTGTAAATCATCATTTTAAAGCCAAAGTGTGACTTAACTTTGGAACCACGTTGCTGACCCAAAAAAATGAATTTAGGTTTGTAAAGAAGAACATGTTACCCTCCATCATTTTGTCTGAGATCTAACATATATTATAGATATTTGAGGATATACAAACCTCCGCTCAGTCTTTGCCAACATGATATTGTTTGTAAGTTGGTTTGTATTTCGCTGCTTTTGTGTGGTGACCTGGCTGAACCTGTTGCTGTTGGAAGAATAGGTCTGTAGTTAATAGCTCTTGTTGTGAATGAGGCTGGGATTTGATTTAGTTGTGTCCTGAAGTGTGATCTCTCTCTCTTACAGGCGACGGGTCTCCATTTCAGACACACAGACAATGTCATCCAGTGGCTCAACGCCATGGCCGAGAAGGGCCTGCCAAAGGTCAGCATGGCTCGCACCCGTCCAACACTATCTCGCACATGCAAACCTACCTAAAACTGAGTGGTTGTTTAACTTTATTTTATTGAACCTCAGGCTTAAGCAAAGGCTGTCTCCCGGACCAGTCGGTAAACCCTTCAATTAAGATTCTGTGTAAAACGTTTTTTTGTATTTATTCATTTGTTCAACAATGCAAATGAATTCCAGCCTCTACATGTATGTGGTCCAGGTGTCTCTGCCTGGAAGGACTTTATCAGTTTTGCATGATTTAGGTCATTGACTGCACATCATACACAGTTTCTGTAACGCTGAATATCATTCAAAGCATACCGTTGGTTTTCTGCCTCCAAGGCATCAATTGGTGCTAGTTAATTTAAGCGCTGTGGGAAAATCAACTTGTAGAAAGCTGAATATTGCAGTAAAGGTTTCCACGTAGTCATTTAGCTGTGATTAAAACATGCTTTGAAGACTGGATGCTTCCTTCATTCCATACTAACAAGATATTCAGTAAACTGCAACAGTATGTGAAATTTTCAGTATGTCCGTAAACCTTACTAACCTTACTATTCACTATTAATTACTATAACCAGTAAATACTAAATTACTAGAATACTATTCATGTACTATACTATTGTATAGTACATGCATGGTATAAACAATAGTACATGAATTGCATTGTGTTTCCTGTGAAATATTACAGTGTGTATACACATTATGCCGTCATAAATATTCCACAGTGCAATACATAAGTAACAACAATGCTCATAAATGTAAATGTAAATGTGCTGTATTTATAGCAAATAACAGAAAAACAGACAGTGACCACGGCAGCTGTGTCAACAACGCTTCACTTTAAATTTCTACATATTATAAATCCATAATTTTGTCACCTGCCACCGTTGGACTAGTTTCTGGCAATGCCGGCGAGGAGACTCTAAGGATGTGAAGTGGTAACTACAGCTCAGTGCGTCCCAAAAGATGCATACTACTGTTTATTTAGGCAAAAGTGTTTTCAACGACAGCACATAAATTGAGTATGTAGTGCACACTCCCAAACAATTTCAGCTGCAGCCTCGTTCTTTGGACTGCTATCAAGAAAATGCCAATATTTGAGCATAAAGTAGGCTGGGTACAGTTTTAAAGCGAGCTCTATGAGCTGAAGTGTCAAAAAAAATAAAAAATCAAATCTGATTAACATCACAGACAGGAGACATGGACATGAATTTGCCTCTTATGACATCATAAGGAGCAAGATTCCAGATCGGCTCATCTGAGCTTTCATTTTCTCAAAGGCAAAGCAGGATACCCAGGGCTCGGTTTACACCTATCACCATTTCTAGCTACTGGGGCACCATAGGCAGGCTGGGGGGACGCATATTAATGTTAAAAACCTCATAAAGTGAAATTTCCATGCCATGGGACCTTTTAAACTGCTTAATGGGGAATGATTACTGACGTCAAAAGAGTTTTCCAGTCAGTGCAAGTTGATTTGGATTTTCATACTGTGGTGAAATGAACTCACTGCAGAGGAGAAATGTCAGTTTGTAGTTAGTAGGTTGAAATGATCCTTTAAATGACTGCTCAGCCTAAAAGAAATAAACAGTTGCCTATTATGTCCAAAGTGCTTTCCTGAGAAGTTTCCACTCAGCCAACTCTGTGGAAACTCTTGAATGTGTGTCATTATATTGGCAAGAACAGAAAATTGAGAAACAGCCCAGAATGTCACCAATTGGCCGCTTTGACAGAAAATACAAGTAGCTGCTTTCAAAACCTTTTTTTCAGTTGTGTCACAAAGACGATGCTAGGGCGTGTGAATGCACATCTACGTTGTGTAATCCCTCCTCAGAGCTGCTAGCCTGAATCACTCCTGCACACATGCCACGACACGCTGGCATGCTTTCATGGATGTGCTGAAAGGGCTGCTCTGATCGTCTCATATTCTCCTGTCTGTGTTTCAGATCTTTTACCCTGAAACTACAGACATCTATGACAGAAAGAACATGCCACGCTGCATCTACTGTATACATGCACTCAGGTACTCTCTCAGTTTGTGTCTCACTTTCTTTGTCTGTGGGGGCTTTGCAGCATGACGTTTCAATGGTAAAGGGCTTTCAAACACACATTAGATCAGAAAAACACAAAGAAACGCATCCTGTTGAGGTCAACAAACAGATGTTGTTCTGTAGAACTTGTGTGTTCTTCATTTATTGGATTACAAGTGCTCAAACAACTCGGGCTTCCTCAACACGCTGTGTGTTCCCTGGGGTCTGAGCATCTTTTCAAGCCTGTGACATTTCTACGAGGTGAACACGGCCATTTTTCAGCCAAAAGGGATTCACTGGTACAAGCTATGAAGCGGTTTGTTTTAATAGAGCATTCCACTTCCATGGTGAAGTGGATGCACAGGAGTCAGGAAGCAAACCAACGCAGCAGAGGCACGGCGTTGGTGTACGTGTACGTTCTCCAGGTCTTGTGACTGGCCCAAACACCGCAGTGTTGTAGTCAAGACCACCTGACCTGAGACCAAGTCATTGGCAAGACCGGAGTGTCTCGAGACCGAGTCAAGTCCAAGACTTCGAGGGGTCGAGACTAGGGCTGCAACTAACGATTATTTTCTGAGTCGATTAATTTGTTGATTATTTTCTCAAATAACGGGTTAGTTGTTGGATCTGTAAAACTGTCCTAACATGGTGAACAATGTGGATCAGCGTTTCCCAAAGCCCAGATGACGTCCTTGAATGTCTTCTTTTGTCCACAACTCAAAGACATTTAGTCTACTGCCAGAAAGGAGAGAAGAAACTAGAAAGTCACATTTAAGAAGCTGACTTCTGAGAAATGTTATTTTTGTTATTCAAAATAAAAGACTCAAACTGATTATAGATTATCAAAATAGTTGGAGATTAATTTTATAGTTGACAACAAATCGATTCATCGTGAGACCGAGTCGAGGCCAAGACTTTAAGGGGAGTGAAGACCAGACCAGTGTCCCACACTGAATGCCGTGGTAATGTGGAAAATGCTAACCAATAGGGGTGTGACGAGACGCTTACTCCACGGGACGAGACCCATCGCGAGATTGGGTTCACGAGAACGAGACGAGGCGAGGCGAGATTTTTTAAAAAAAATTAAAGAAATCCTCGATGAAATATATGAATGGAAAATAGTTTTTTTTATTCAACTGAAAAATCACGAAATGCAAAACAATTTAGGTGCATTTTGAAATCAACTATTAATGATGAATGTTATTTAACTTTTGTTTTAAACTATTTTAATTCAAAATGTTGCCACACAAATGATTTAAAAGTGGCAGGGGGATCTTCAATAGTAATTTCACGCTCCATCACGCTGACATCACATCGCCTCACGAGACAACTTTTCACCTCGACGAGAAATCTCGTCACGTTTTAATCTCGCGAGATCTCGTCACACCCTTACTAACCAACCACACTCCTCAAAATGATCTAAAAGATCCCCATGCTATTTAAAAAAATAAAATAAAGATCCTCACTAATTCACCTGTTTTATTATTATTTAGCCGGAAGTGTATCATGAGAAATGCCTTGATCAAATAATCAAAAGGCAGTTGTGGTCTTTTTTGTCTGACACCGAGGCAAGACCGAGTAGAAATGTGGCCAATTCTGAGTTAAGACCTTCTGAAAGTCTTAACCCTTTTACATGAGTTATTAATGCCGGAATTAGCTGAAAGGCTATTTTCATCTGTAGTCCCCTGGCCTCGATGTTAAAGGCTTTTTATAATACAAAGGAATAAAAAAATATAGACAACACAAGCAGAGCAGAATCTGGCATAAAACACAGCACAGAAGCAAAAAATATTCCTCCTTTTACTTCTTGTCCTCCTCTGCCTTCTTCTTCTCCTTCTTCTTGTCCTTTTTCTTATTTATCCTCCTCTTCCTCCTATTCTTTCTCCTCCCTCTCCTTCTTGTCCTGCTTTTATTCCTCTTCTTCCTCTTCTTCTTTTTCTCCTCCCTCTCCTTTTTGTCCTGCTCCTTCTTCATCCTCTTTCTTCATCTTCCCCTTTGTTTTCTTCCGATTCTTCTCCTGCTTCTTCTTCCTCTTCTACTTCTTTTTATCTTCCTTATCCCCTACTCTTCTTCCTCTTTTACTTATTCTCCTTCTACCTAATACTCTTCATCTTTCTTCTCTTCTACTTCTTTTTCTCCCTCTACTCCTCCTTTATCTGAAGTTAACTTTGTTGTCCATATCCACAGCAACACTGTACTGTCTGGTATGTTAGAGAAGAACTATTTTACTTCCTGAAAAGCAGCACAGGTTTATATTTTTAGGTCATTGTGTAGCAGTAAGTGAACAAACAAGTTAAAAAAACAACAACAACTCTGCATTTGGTTGAATCACATTGGTTTCACAGCCTCTTAAAGTGACACGAGTGGCAGAGGTAGAGTGTTGAAACTTTTGTTTCCTCGCCCCAAAACGACAGGGCTGCGTTCTGATATGTTCTGTGTCCGACCTGTGTGTTTGAACGCCTCTTACTCCCCTCGGTTTACTGTGGTAATCAGGTGGTACAGAAGTTGTGAGCTAGTATGGCTTTTTGTGTTCTCAATTCTGTATGGTTCCTGTTCTTCACCTCTGCTAATGTGTCTTAGTCCTGTTTCTGTATTCATTGTGTCCCTGTCCTCTTGTACAGCCTGTACCTGTTTAAGCTCGGCCTGGCCCCCCAGATCCAGGATCTGTATGGAAAAGTAGATTTCACTGGTAAGCCTGAACAAGAGTGTGTTCATCTGTTATCCTCATTCTGTCACTGTTTACCCAATCATGACATCTTAAAACCAGAGCGTTACAAATGAAAGCAGCACTGAGGCTACATCTACACCAGTACTTGAGTCAAAAACAATCCCTGTCCACACAAGAGTCTGAGCTCCAGTAGCAGAACTTATCTTTGGCCATATTAACATGTCTGACAAAGCATATCACATGACCATTCACATATTCACATACACTGGGCATGCACCTACCGGGGAAAACAGGAAACAGATTGTCAGACTGGAAGCAGACTGTGAATAGTTTAGTTGAATATCGTAGAGCAGAAAATACTTTAAAAAAAGAACAACAATGGCGAGAAGTAAGAGAGATCAATTTTCTTTGACCGACAACGAGTAGGAAGTGTTGGGTATGTAGGTGTAAAGCCTCCTACACTTGATCCGCGGCTTTGTGGTGCGAAGAGCAAAGAGGCAAGGCGCATGAATGTTCTGGATTGGTTGTGCCTTGAAAGGCCAGCTGCAACGGGGTCAAAGTTAAAATAATTAAAATTTTGAGCACAGTGTTGGTGCGCGACGTGAAGGGTGCTGTATTCCAGTGTTTCCAGATGTCTCTGTTTTAAGGGCTCGTAAACACGTGTCGTAAGCACACCAAAAGATACAAAATATTTGAGCTGGGTATTGTTAAAAAAAAAAAACATGCTAATACTTTGACTTTGATACGGTTCCTGAATGATACCGTTTTCAAAATATATTAAAAAAATTAATTTTCACAAAAAAGATATTACATTTCACATTACTGCCCAATCTTTTTGTTTCAGCTCCTGTCTCTACAACGTGTAGTTAAACAGCCAATCGGCAGTATTATTAGATTTTGGTAGAAGTGTGCTGCATACTTATTGGCTCACTTACGCTGACGAGAATGACTTGCATTAGGTATTGAAATTTAGCATTGAATGACGAGCCATTTTTTCAAAACTAAGGAGGCAATTTAGGCGGTGCCTGTAAAGCATCAAATTCAGTACCAAGCCCTACTGGTTTTCAAACCAAAACGTAGTTGTGGAGATGTAGCCTGAGAAGGGTAGCACGGCAGCAGGCCACAGTGTTGAGGGTATGCTGGAAATGTAAAAGTCATTAGCAATTCTGAGAGCTTTTCCTGTCAGTTGAGTTCCAGGTTGGCTCCTCTGTCCCAAAGTCAGAGTCCAAAATCGAATTACCCGACATGAGCCAGGAACAGTCTGTAACTATGTCCCCACAGTCTGCCACTTCCCTCCGTCCATTCATCTGTTCCTTCTGCTCTGTCTTCTTTCCCAGAGGAGGAGATCAACAACATGAAGAGTGAGCTGGAAAAGTATGGAATCCAGATGCCCGCCTTCAGCAAGATCGGCGGCATCCTGGCCAATGAGCTCTCGGTGGATGAAGCTGCATGTGAGAGGGGTTTGGGTGTCGTGGGTTGTGGGGACGGGAACTGCAGATGATATAGAGTTCAGATGATTCAGACTTTTATAACGAAACGAATACTAATCTCCTTGAACCTCTGTCGTTCAGACGTTTTTTGGATCTATCATTTGTTTACCTAAGAAACCCTTTTTTTAAGCACAAATTCAACCAAAGGTCTGTTTTCTTGACATAGTTCCAGTCATTGTTCTGTTCTCTGAATCAGTTGAAAGCAGGGTTCAGAATTAACTTTTTCATCCACCAGCCAAATGGTTAGTGAACATTCAAATTCTACCAGCCAATCAATAGATTACCATTGTTTTTTTTGGGCTAGTGAGTGTAGCCAATCTACCAGCCACTTGCATATTTAACCAGCATTATGGTGCTAGGTGGTGGCTATTTTGAACCCTGGTCGAAAGTTATCTTTTTTATATTATTATATATTTTCATGTCAATGACAAAAGAAAACAGAATCACTAAAATGATCAAAGATGTTGAACACTAAATTTACCCAAATTTCCAAGATAATGTCTTTACTTCTGCTTTGTCTAATTACTTTGAATTAACATTGATTTTGTAATAGAATTCATCTTTTGTACTACTTTTTAATTGTATTCTTCTTTAAAATCACTGGAACGAGTGCGTAATGCATCCAAATGAATGCCTTTTGGTGCTGACCTCTGCCACAAATTCCACAAAAGTCTCATATCACAAGATACAATATTGATAGATTATATTCCAAAGGCCAACCTGGACAGTTTGGGAAGTATGCTTGTATTTGTTTTCTAGCTGAGAGTAAGATGAGAAGATTAATACACCTAAGAAACGGTGAAGAAGACACACACCTTTGGGCGCTGGATCAAAGCAACACAGTAAAAAGATTACAAAAACAGCCACACACTAAAATAGCTCACGTGAGACATATTTTAATGCTTTTAAAGTAGTGAAGTATTGCTCCACCAGGCTCTTCCTCAGAAGGAGAAGTCTAACCAGAGCTACGTTGGTGTGCAGATCTGTTATGTATTTTTGCATATGTAAGATTAATAACTCTCTCAGCCAGGAGGCAAATGGCTTAGCATGAAAACTCAAAACAGCTAGTCTGGCTTTGTCCAAAGTGGAAACAAATCTGCTTAGCCAGGACCTCCAAAGCTCACTTATAAACACATTTAATATCTCATTTGTTTCTCCTCAAGAAGTCACTGAGTCAGGCCAAGAAATAGAAATTGCTCTTATTACAATCACATAGATTCTGGTAGGCAGATTTTCCTGCAGAACCAGGCTAGCTGTTTCCCCCTGCTTGCAGACTTAATGCTAAGCTAAGGTAGCAGCCCGGTCAATTTGGCTTCTTAAGACGTTAGAGGGCCGTCAATCTTCTCATTGGCAACTCTTGGCAAGAAAGCGAATAAATGCGCTTCCCAAAAGTTGAAATTATTCTCGTGTTTCAGTATGGAATGATAGTGTACAATATCATTGATTGATATTGTAGGGTTGACTATTGGTGGTTTCACAATATATATATATACACAATGAGAATTTGTAGGGTTAGGGTAAGTAATCATCAATAATGTGTATACAATAACTAAGTGGGTAAAGGCAAATAATAGGCTGGTCTCATATATCAATCTATCGCCCAGCCCTAATATAAGATAAAACATCTAGATAAAATTCCTCAGTACACGCTGCTGTGATCGCCATCAACGAGGCCATCGACCACGGCGTACCAGAGGGCACGGTGGCAGCCATGCAGAACCCCAACGCCATGCTGGTCAGCCTGGACGCCAACTCCGCCCGCCAGTACCACGACACACTGTACCAGGCCAAGGGGAAGAAGGTGGCCAACTCGCGCAAACGGGTACGCAGTTTTAAACTTTGAGTCGCACAGATGAATGCTGTAGTGTGTACAGGTTTCAGATGGCCAGAGACGAATGGTGGCCCGGGGCGAATTGTCTCTGAGAGACCATGAAATGGCCCTGTAAAAAAAAATGTGGCAAGACATTTGTCCACTTTTTGATTAGGAAATAACTAAACATACAGCCAGAAGCCGAAGAAAATTTCAACATCAGACAGAATAAAATGCTGAGGCCATAGAAACCACTCGGGCAACGGAAATGAAAACAGCCTCTATAGTAGAGAATGGTGGCTGGACGATGGACTTGGGGACATAAAGAGAGGGACACAAATCCTAACTCCTCTTGACAGATTTACCGGTAGTTTCTTCCCGTGAGAGATACATGTAATATTTATGATTTAGGAGTATCAAAGGTTTGTTTTGCCTATGGGCTCAGCAAATAAATGACCAGAATTATACCAAATATATGAACAAAGGAAACAAAATGACCTTCTGGAAAGAAATGCATGTCACATTGGTTTTATTTTGATGTCCTTCTTGTCTTGTCAATTTTTCCATTAAAAATGTTTATTACTCTTAAAAATGTAAGGGGGGGGGCTGATACAAGCTGAAGCTTCTGACCATACCCTTTGGTTAAGACCAATAAAGTCATTCATTCCAAATTCATTCAACCCTATTTGTAAGCTTGCTCTTTTATGTCTATTATGTTTAATTTGTCTGTTCCATGCATGCATATTTTTTATATAAAGCACTTAGGGATTTTTATCTGGGATAAGCGCTCTATATCTATCTTACTTACCTACTTCAGAGGGAATGTAGTGAGAAGTATTGCTAATGTGCTTATGCTGTTATATTTTACTCGCTTTCCAACAGCAAATGGAGAACGCCGACGCAGAGAGAGATATCTACGATGAGCTTCTCACCCAGGCTGAAATCCAGGGCAACGTCAACAACGTCAATGGTAATAGACACACGCACACGCACACACGCACACACACTATGTTACATCTTTTGAAACAGTCGCTCCTAGACTGTGGACCACTTTGTCACATGTTTTAAGAGGGACTGCATCTGTTGAAATCTTTAAAAAGCAGCTGAAGACCCATGTCTTTAGTTCAATTCAATTTTATTTATAGTATTGCTTCAAAACTAAAGTTTTTACAGATATAGATAGAGTAGGTCTAGACCACATTGTAATTTTCAAGGACCCAATTCCAATCCTATTCTAGTAATTCCCTCAAGACCAAGCATTTAGTGTGACCGTGGCAAAGAAAAACTTCCTTTAGTCTAGCTTTCATTTAGTCTCATTGTTGACTGGATTATTTTGTATTTATGCTTTTGTGTTTTACTACAATTTATTTTGCCGATATTATTTGGGGCTCTGACTGTGATAAATGCTACATAAAAAAACTTACACACACTTCACTGGTAACTGATAATTAATTATTCTTGGTTTCCATGGTGCAGCAGTGAAATTCCAACCTTTTCTCCTACAGTGAGCAACGCCTTGAGTGCGGCAGAGCAGGCGCTACTGAGTGGCGATGAGGAGAAGTTATATGAGGCCCTTAAAGCCATGGGCATTCAGAAACTGCAGCCCCAGAACAAAGGCTGGTATCTCAAACAGCTGCAGGCTGACCGAGAGAATAAAGACCAGGTAGGGACCAGTGTGCAAACCAAGCTGTTTATTTGTGTCAAGAAAGCAGTAAAACATATAGTCTGCTTCTCTGTCTCCTAATTGTAATCTCAACTTGATTCTTTCCTTATTAGGTGTCTCCAGGAGAAGCCCTGACTAAGGATGAGTTGCAGAGCGGCGTGCTCGTGGCCAATGACAATGCGGAAGCCTACCTAAAGAGTATGCACATAACACATACATCCTTCTACATCTGAATCTACAGCTGCGTTGCGCATGCTTTCATTGTCGAGAAACAATTTCTCGATTAATCGATTAGTTGTTTGGTCTATAAAATGTCTAAAAATTGTGAAAAATGTCCATCAGTGTTTCCCAAAGCCCAGGGGGACATGCTGAAATGTCTCGTTTTGAAGCCAACTCAAAGATATTCAGTTTACTGTCACAGAGGAGTGAAGAAACTAGATCATATTCATATCCTGGAATTAGAGAAATTTTCCTTTAGACTCAAACCAATTATTTGATTTTCAAAATAGTTGCAATTCATTTAATGGTTTAAAACTAATCAATTCATCTTTGCAGCAATAGTTCTTATGATTCACACACAATTTTTTGGTGTGCGTGTGTTTGTGTGTTTGTTTGTGTGTGTGTGTGTGTGTGCGTGCGTGCGTGTAGTGTTGAAGGCAGTAGAACGCATCAACAGTGCGATCAGGGCGGGGGTGCCAGAGAAGACGGTGGAAGAGCTGATGAACCCCGATGCTCAGCTGCCTGAAGTCTACCCCAGCGCTGCAGACCTCTACCAGAGAGAGTTAGTCAGCCTGCAGCAGCAATGCCCAGAGGTACGCAGCAGACACACACACACCACTTTATAATTTCAGTGGAGTTACCGTTATTATTGTTTGCCTCATTAATACCGAATTCAATGGAAATATACATAAATATACACAGATGTACTTACGTAAAACCAATCACATTATTATTTACAGAAAACCTTTGAGCTTTTGAGGCTAACTTATAGGGTGAATTGACCTGAAATAAAAATGACCTCCGTCATCATCAGTCCGTACCACACTGGCGTTTGTACAGTTTATACTACGGCAGGTCTTGTATGGTTATCTTGCCCTCGCTGCTGATAGATTTTATTTAACAAACTTATGAACAAAAACTGATTTACCTCCTTCCTGCCTAACTTTCCAAATGATAACTTTAGAGCTGCCCCATCCTAGTCGATCAGTTGCTAAATCGGTTGTTTTGGTCTTACATGACTAAGATTTCTTTAATCTATCTGTAATTTTTTTCGATGCTTTTTCATGCTGAATGATTTATGTCCAAGGAACCTATGAGCACTCCTATGGTAAAGACAGGAGGGGGGGCAAGGTGGAGGGTGGGGTTGTGGCCTTGACCAACTGTTTCTCTGGGCGGACAAAGCAGAGAAAGGGGAGGAAACCTCGCCCCTTATGACCTCATAAGGAGCAAGATTCCAGATCGGCCCATCTGAGCTTTAATTTTCTCAAAGGTAGACCAGGATACCCTGGCCTGGGTTTACACCTTTTTGTCATTTTTTAGCCACTGGGAAACCATAGGTAGGCTGGGGGAACGCATATTAATATTAAAAAATCTCGTAAAGTGACATCTTCATGCCATGGGACCTTTTACATCCTGTTGAGGCAAATAAACATAATTTGCAGCACAAGGACATTATTTTACTTCTTGGAAGGCAGTGCATTAGTAGTAGTAAGAACATACTACACAGTCTGCCTGTAAGTCATACTTCCATAACCTTTCAAACCAAAACCGTGATGTCTTCATTTCTCATATCGAATATCTGATTTATTTACTGAAGAAACAAATCATCTGTCTCTCGTCTCATCGTCTGTCTTGCTTAGAACTCTGACATATGAGGTCAATTTGTGTCGTGTGTCCCGCAGGGTTCGCTGTCCCACCCCGAGCTGCTAGTTGCCGTGGAGATGCTGTCGTCGGTGGTGTTAATGAACGAGGCGATGGACTCTGGAAACCGCGACGCCCTCTGGAAACAACTGTCCAGCGTCGTCACTGGACTCAGTAATGTGGAGAGTGAATACGCTCAGAGGTACAAACGCACACACACACACACACACACACACACACACACACACACACACACACACACACACACACACACACACACAAACACAAAACCAGGAGTCAGTGACATATTGACTAAGGGATGTTTTGAGGTTTTTGTGTGTGTGTTGGACGGACTGAGGCAGGCTGTTGATGTAGTAGCGTTTGTGTGTTTGTGTTCCTTCCTCAGGTACATGGACGAACTGCTGCGTCTAAAGGCAGCAGCCAGAGAGGAGGGCTCCAAATATCTGACCTGGAACGACATTCAAGCCTGCATCGACCAAGTCAACCAGACTGTGCATGAGGAACATGAGCGTAAGAGACCCACTCGCATCCATCTACACCTCAATGTGTCAAACTCACACAGAAATAACAGTTTTTACACTGCTTTGCTTTGAGTTTCCACTGGGTCTCAAAAAGTTAAAAAAATGTATAATAATAAAAAAACCTAATCCAGACACCAGTCCTATAATGCCAATAAGGAAAACGAGGCACTTTTTCAGACTTTTTTGATGTTTGATGATATAGGTATAGGTCTTAAATTAAATTCATTATGCTCTTGGTGAAACCTGCAGAAACCCTGACATTGTCAGACGATGCCATGTTTTGACTGATATTACAGATCATCCAACTCATTCTCTCATATTATATTGGGATCACAGAGTTTTCTGTACGTCTGCTTGCCACAATGTTCTGTGCATTTTCGTAAACACATGCAGGCTCTTTACTGGAACCGCAGGCACGTCTGTACAACCGACAAAAGTCCACAGCGGTCCTCAGAGCATACTGTGTATCCCAGCCTGTCTCCACCGCATCCCACGGCAGGTTGTCAGCTGTGTGTCTGCCTGGCATTCTCTGTGTGTAGGCTGGACCATTTAACCCAACGATCGTCATCAGTGTAGGGACATGTGTCACGCAGCTCTCCGCTCTGAGCGCCGCCCAGCAGAGAGCCACGAACTTGAAGGGAAAAAAGACCTTAGGACGCGCCTTGCTAGTGCAAAGTTAACACTACCACTTTTCTTTTCCAAAGCAGAAAACATGTATTCTACTTAATTGTAATCGTTTAACTGATAATATTAATCGGGCCAAATTCTTATTTCCGGTAATTGATTAAACGGTTAATCGTTAACATCCCTAATTTTTGGGCTCCTGGATAGCGCTCCCAGTAGAGTGTGCAGAGGCTCAGTCCTCGATACAGCAGCCGGGGTTTAGTTCAAACCTGCGGCCTCTCTCTCTCTCTCTCTCTCTCTCTCTCTCTCTCTCTCTCTCTCTCTCTCTCTCTCTCTGTCTCTCTCTCTCTCTCTCTCTCTCCTTTTATGTCTAAGCTGTCCTGTCACAAATAGATTCCTAAAATGCCCTCTGTAAAAAAAAAAAACATCCCTAATTTGTACAGGTATTGCCGCCATCGGACTAATCAATGAGGCCCTGGATGAAGGGGAACCCATGAAGACCCTGGCCACGCTGCAGAACCCCTCAGCCAAGCTCACAGACGTGGACCCGCCTGTGGCTCAGCACTACCATGACAAACTGCTGGAGGCCCGCAGAGAGAAGGCTCACGTAAGACACAAATGCAACATGCACAGCTTTCTGGGAAGAGGCTTTCTGATGTAGAGGTGGGTGTAGATGTTCAGGTTCTTGTCCGTAGATAAGTATGAGGTTTTGGATGGTTGTTAGTCATGGCTACCATGTCGTGAGAGGCTGTTCCTGTCGCCTCCTTTGTGTCTTGTATTCAGGTGAGCATTATGCAAAGTCTTTATGCAAACAACCTGGCCACAGTTACATCCAGACTTATGACAAGCTTTCTGCGGTTGGAAGCTCTCAGGGCTGTATAAAGTATGACTGGGCATATCATACATATAGGTGTATTTTTAACAATTCCAAATGAGCATAGTTGTTGTAAGTGTAAAAAGAGGCCAGTTTCCTGCTTAATCCCTGTGTCCCTAAGTAGCACATGTTCTTTCTAGGCAGGCTGCTGGTTTGCTGTATTGCTACCAGTGTTAGTACCAGTCTTTTTTTCAATGTACATAGATGGCACTAGCTCCAAAAGTCACTAAAAATGCCCAGATGATGTCATCACGCATCATATGCATAAAGCTCAGCAGTTGTGTTATATTCCTTGTTGATTATTTTCTTAGTTGTTTAGTTTAACTGGAAAATGTTGAGGAGGACCCAGCCATTCATACAGCCACCAATACCGAAAAGGTCTAGGCAGGGTGCATAACATCACCTGAAAGCTTCAAAAGTTTAAAAACAAATACAGTATTAAGTAAACCCAGAACACTCCACTGATGCATGACTTGAATGTGTGCCAGCTCAATGGGATCCCAGACCCCTTGTGTCTGCACATGGCTCCATGTGACTTAAGTGTCCGGGCCCCACATGACACACACAGGCTGCTGATGTGATCATCTATTCCCCCCCACCCCCACCCTCCACCCTGTATGTCACCTTACTCCCTCAGTGTCTCTCGGTTTTACCTTTTCTTCTCGGTTTTCATAACCACTCTTTGGGTTCCTGTATCTCTTGAGTCCAGAGAAGTCTTTCTGCTGCTCTCCCTGACTCATTTGCCTGTTATCTTTATGGGTATGCAAGCTTATGAATGTGGTTTTTGTACATCTGTCTGTACAGCACATTTGCATGTGATGTCACAGGAAAGACAACCATGTTTTGTTTTTTTCTGTTGTAGAAGAAGCAAAGTGTAGCACAAAAGAGTTAAAAGTATGCTCTGTTTCTTAAGGTCTGTAAATAGAAGAACTATCAGTGTGTCTATTTTAGTACAGAGTCTGTATTATTATTCTGTGGAAATACATATAAAGAAAGTCCCGTATCAAGCTTTGACTCCTTAATACTTGCCCATACTAACACAGCCCACCCTGTTATCAATGTCTACATCAAAACCCTTAACTACTACATGTGGGAACTCGTCCCACGTTCATGACGGGACACAGAAAAAGAATTGCAAGCGAAAAAACAGGAGAAGAAAAGAAAGCAAATGTTTTTCCTGCAGATTTCACAGGCATAGGAAATAACAAGCCAGGCCTCAGTCGTTTTTCTTCCATAAAAGGGCGGAAAGCTGACCACTATATTAAATGGGCCAGACAGACAGACACACCCACACACACACCCCCCGTCCTCTGGTTGTTGATTAGTGAATGTGGCTGTTTGAGGCGATTAGCTGAAGATGGAGGATGTAGTTAGAGCAGTGTGAGCTTCCTGTTGGCTTTCAAAGGATCGGTGCCAACAAAATGTTCCCCAACTGAGAGGGAAAGATCTTAGGTGGCAGGGTTGACTAAAGAGACGTGGCTAAGATGTAGGCCTGAAACTAAAGATTGTATTCATTATTGGTTATTAATTAATTGTTTGATCCTTAACACACAAACACTGAAAAAAACACATCTTTGGAGTCTTGTTCTTGTTTTTAGTACTCTTTCATCTAATTACTGTATGTACTATTTGGTAAATCTGTTTGTCTGTCTGTAACTGATGTTGTCCCAAACAAGTCTCTCTGGTGAATTAGGTTCTATGTCTCAATGAGATTACCGGTATAAATAAAGGTTATATACATTTAGTTTACTGTCACAGAGGAGAAGATCAGAGACATTTAACCTTTTTTCCATTTAAAATGACTCAAACCTAAAGAATGGATTATCAAAATGGTTGGGGTTTAATTTGATAACACATCATTTAGGATTAGTCTTTGCAGGTCTACTAAAATGCAGTCAGACTGTAAGAGGGGTGGTTCAGGGGAGTTTGGAGAAGAAGCAAACCGCAAAGCCTGCAGTTCAATTTGTGACTGGCTTCTTTGTGTTGCCTCATTAACTCTGCAGTATTAGAACAGTTAGTCAGAGACAGTCAGGCAGAAGTAAGCTTCGACTGGGCTGAGGGCTGTGCCTAGACAAACAGCAGGAAGTCCTGCCCCGACTCTGACTAACAAGCCCAATATAGTCTACGTCTTGTATGCCTCTTCAGATGGATATCGCCTCACTTTGTAACTGCAACAGTCACAACTGGGACCTTATAAGATTCAGTCCAGGCATGCCTCGTCATGCCTGGGTGTGCGTGTACGTGCGCGTGCGCGCGCGC
>NC_048407.1:31932598-31956370 GCF_013103735.1 Etheostoma cragini
TGCGTGCGTGCGTGCGTGTGTCATGAATGACCTCATGGTTTTAAAGGATGAAGGAAGGAGAGGAAAAATTCTGCGGAAGAAAAGTTTAGAAAGATGAATTCTAATGTACCCAACCCCCTTCAGCTTTCACTTCCTCTTATTTGCATGATGTGCTTGAAACGTGTAGTGAACTACATCAAGCTACGCCAGAGTCCTCCTCTAGTCCCTCCGCCCTCTCTGGCACCACACCCTGTCTCCCGCCAGCTGCAGGGACTCATCACCCACACACAAATATCTATTACCACGCCAACTGTAAACATACAAACCCTAATCAGCGCTCGTCCAGGTACAGCTCTGTTTACTATAAAGATGCATTCATTTTAGTCCTCCTGGTGCATGCTGTTGCAGCAGCCAACTCCCCTCCCTTTGCAACAGAAATCTTCCTTCAAGTTCTGATATCAGTCATTCAGACCAGCACACACACACCTCCTCATCTACCTTAAAGCACTACGTGAAGGGGCGGGACACGTGGAGGAGGAGGCCGAAACCCAAACCAAATGAGTTGCCTGTTTCAACGCGCTCTAGAAAGCAGAAGCACAAGTAGCAAACAGCTGCAGACAGAGTACGCCATCTGGATGCAGTTAGGTTTAACTACATTTCGTAATGTGTGTAAACGGCGTTGGATTTAGTTGAGCTGCAAAGATTAATCGAGTTGTGTTAAATGAATCTCCACCTAATTTGATAATAAATTAATCGTTTTATCTCATTTATTTAAAAATAAAAGGTCAGAATTCTTCTTGAATGTGAATATATTCTAGTTTCTTCTCTCCTCTGTGACAGTAAACTGAATGTCTTTAAGTTGTGGACAAAAAGAGACATTTGAGGACGTCTTCTTGGGCTTTGGGAAACACTGATCCACATTTTTTTTTCATCAAACAACTGGTGGATTAATCAAGAAAATAATTAACAGATCGAGCGACAATGGGAATCAATAGACTTTATAAGCCTTTTGTGAAAGTGTGTGTCTGGTTTACACCGCCCTGTCACTGTGCAATGCATGAAGTGAATACAAGTTTTTTTTGGTTTAAAGTTTCTGAACATATGTTGCTGTGTCCTTCCAGGAGACCCAGGACCCCTCTGCTGTGCTGTGGCTGGATGAGATCCAGGATGCCATTCTGAAGGCAAACCAGGACACACAGGAGGCCTTGCAGTGTAAGCGCACACTTCATTTAACTGAATCTATGTTATATATAAGATTGCAGAACATTTACTACCCACATTCTGCCAAGAGTTCTTGATGTTAGGACACCGTGAAGAGCAGCAAAGGGCTGATGTTGTGTGTTTGTGTCTGCAGTCTCGCGCTCCATCCAGGCTATCAATGAGGCGGTGGACACTGGCGATCCAGCTCAGACTCTCGCTGCTCTGCGTAACCCCGGGTCAGGACTGTACGGAGTCACCTCCGAGTGTGCTCAGACCTACCAGGATGACCTGTCCAAGATAAAAAATGAGAAAATGGCAAAAGGTGAGGAGATAATTGGGGATTGAATAAGGATAAGGACAGTCACCTTGGCTCTAAAAAAAAAAAAAAAATGCAATTGTGATTACATGTGGATGAATGATACATGTTTTCAGTGGTTTCCAGTGTTTTTAAATAGGGCTCCACAATTAATCGCAATTTTGTTGAAATTGCAATATAAACGAGCACAATATCCAAATCACTGTGGGGGTGCAGTATTTGCTGAAGGCGCAAACAATGTGTCAAACCATTTTGAATGAAGTATTGTGGCGCTGCAGAGACAAACAATTATCATTTCCTCATCATGAATCACATCACAATATCAGTCAAAATAATTGCAATTGAATATTTTCCTTATGTCGTGCAGAACTAATTTCAAAGTGACAGAGATTGGCCTGATGCAGGGATTATTATTTACCATCTAAATTTCATTCTTTGAATAATCCATCTTTGAATAATTGTTATTTTAATTAAAAATCATATTTCAAACTACAATGAATTTTGCCTGTTGCACTGCATTACTGAACTAAATGTACAATGGAGGGATGATGCTACTTGCTAATTAGGTCCATTGCCTCCATCTTGTTCCCTTGCGTTCTGTAATGCTGTCTGTCCAGGTGATAATGGCAGTGACTGGGTGAAACACTGGGTGAAGGGAGGACACAACTACTATTATAACCTGGAGACCAACGAGGGCACCTGGGTGGAGCCAGAGGGCTTTGTGCAGAACACCACCCAGCTCAACAAGGAGGACATCCAGGTGGGTCCCTGTAGTCTCCCATTGCCAGACCTATCCCGACAGCGCTGTGTAAGGAGGGCGGTCTGGCTTCACCACACATACCTTCCAGGACAGAAGGAAAAATTGCTCCAGGTTGTTCGCTCTTCTTTAAACCAGTCACAATCTTCTTGGGCGGCTACATGCTCCAGTCGCACTGCCGGTGGTTCTGCTAAATACTCCTCGGGAAGGATCTTGTTTTGCTGGAATATGTGCACCCTGCAAAAGAAACCATATAATATTAAATGAAGTTAACTGTTGACGCAATACAGTAACATGAGCTTTTTGAATGAACTGGATTCATGGTTAAACTCAACTTGCTCTTACCTGTGTATCCCTGTGTGTACTTTGTTCACAATAATCAATCTCACCAATCGGTCCCAAAACAACCCAGTTAAAGAGGAAAGGCCCTTAACATATTCTTTGTAAATCTTTACAGTCATACAGCAACACAGAACTACTGTTGATTGATTTAGTTGATTGTGAATTGTCCTTATGCAGCACTGCATGACCGTAGCTTCTTTTTTTTTGACGTTGCGCTAAACTGGTCGCTTTATGCTTCTTGTCAGTCGGTGGTTTCCGGGGTAACCACAGCCTACAATCGAGAGCAGCTGTGGCTGGCCAACGAGTCCCTAATCGCCAAGCTGCAAGCTCGTTGCCGTGGCTTCCTGGTGAGAAAAAGACAACGGGAGCGGATGAGCTTCCTGAAGTCTCAAGACCCAGCAGTTTCATGCATACAGGTGAGAGACACCTGTAACACAGCTATCGTCCTGAGTGCACACATTGAAACTGCTGTCTGCTGTGAGGACTTGTTGTTATACTGATTGTCTTTTCTTTCTCAGGCCCACTGGAAAGGCCACCAACAGAGGAAGAAGTTCAATGACCGTAAGCAGTATCTGAAAGACCACAGTGACGAGGCCGTCAAGGTAAGGTTATCATGCAATGTATGTAACCTAACTATTATTATCAGACATATGAATACAGTTAAAACTGATAGGATTTGTTTATGTCTTTCTCAGATCCAATCCATGGTTCGGATGCACCAAGCGCGTAAGAAGTACAAGGATCGTCTAAAGTACTTCCAGGATCACGTAAGTGTTCATAGCCTCAAACCATGTTGAATAAGATTACCCCAAAATTAAGTTTTGGACAATTTGGAAAAAAAGACAATGGGTTGACAAATGGTCTGTCACATAAATGAGGGTTTACATTAAACAGATTGCAGTGTTATCTAATAAAAGCTTCTAATAAAAATCACTGTGCATTCCTTTCCCGTGACACATCGCTGACATTTAGCCGGTGTCCTGTGGGCTTTGAGCGAGGCAGACGGATCATTATCACTCTGACACGAGTCAGCTCACAGGGGATTCCTGTGGTACTGTTTTAAAGAAATGAAAAAAAGGTCAGCCAAGTGATTGCTGTTTTCTACTGCAGATCAATCAAGTGGTGAAGATTCAGGCTTTCATCCGAGCCAACAAGGCCAGAGATGACTACAAGACGCTGAGTGAGTAGGATCAGACTTTGATTGCTATAAATAAAAGCTGATTTATGGTCCTACGCAGAGCTCTTGCTGTAGACTATGTAAGTGGCCTGATGTTTACACTTACGTGCGTTGTTGTGTGCATCAATATCTTTAAAACAAAACAGGTGTGTGTGTGTGTGTGTGTGTGTGTGTGTGTGTGTGTGTGTGTGTGTGTGGTAGAGCGAGAGAGACACTAGAGAGAGTGACCTTCAACATGGGATTGATTTTATTGTTCTAGTACCAAAAACTCAAATTCTGAGGATTGAATATTTGGTGTCTATGTCTTGATTCATTATTGCCACAAAAAATATAGCGATACTATGCTGTATCAATTTTTTTTTTTCACCACTTCTTGAGTGTTAATGTGTTCTTCCTCCTCTCCCCCCAGTCAGCGCAGACGATCCTCCGATGGCGGTGGTGAGGAAGTTTGTCCATCTGCTGGACCACAGCGACCAGGACTTCCAGGAGGAGCTGGAACTGATGCGGCTCCGCGAGGAGGTGGTCACCAACATCCGCTCCAACCAGCAGCTGGAGAACGACCTGAACCTGATGGACATCAAGATCGGCCTGCTGGTGAAGAACAAGATCACGCTGCAGGAGGTGGTGTCGCATAGCAAGAAGCTGACCAAGAAGAACAAGGGCCAGCTGTCCGACATGATGATGATGAACAAGCAGCGGGGGGGCCTGAAGGCCCTCAGCAAGGAGAAGAGGGTCAAACTGGAAGCCTACCAGTACCTCTTCTACCTGTTACAGGTAACGTTACAGTTACATTTTCTGATCTTGGATTTCTTTGTCTCTAAATCCTGATATCTGCCGTCTGCCTCAAGGCTACTCATCAGGGCGGGGGCTGCAAGGGGGACACGGGGTGGCACTGCCCCCATAAAATATGATTGCCCTACCATAATTTTAACTTAATTTAATTTTAATCTTAATCTGTTTATTGATCCCCTATGGGGAAATTACAATTTACACTCTGTGTCCACACTTTGTTAGTTTACACACAGTCCTGAACTACACACACACTCATGCTCAGGATCTATACATGCACTAATGGAGAGATGTAGTGGCCACATCTAACAACAAAGGCATACAATTAGTTCAAACAATATAGACTTCTTGTGTGCTTCAGATGGTTATTGCCTAACTTTGTAACCGCAACAATCACAACTAAGACTGTATAAGATTCTGTCTAGTCATGCCTTGGTGTGGGTTGGTGTGGGTGTGGGTGTTTGTGTGTGTGTGTGTGTGTGTGTGTGTGTGTGTGTGTGTGTGACAAAAAGAAGTCTGTTCACTGGCTCCCTGTTGCAGAGAGAGTTCACTTTAAGTTCTCACTCTTACGGACAGAGCGTTGTACAGTCAGGCACCTTTTTATTTTTGTTTCATTTCACCTTTATTATTTCAGGCAGCTCATTAAGAACAGATTGTTATATTATATTTATTCAATGGCAGCCTGACAAGAAGCAAAGCCACTTAGGGAAAAGGAAGGAGGGCTGGATAAGAGGAAATATGTTAGAAATAAATTAAATTGAATGACATGACATACCATTTGAAATGCAACACAACACAGCTGGAAAAAGTTGATGTGGAAAAGCAACTACATACAGTATGTTGGTGAACAAGGCTGATATACCTGCGTACATGGCCGAGCTACCTCAACAATATTAAGACCCGTGGTCCTCGATCTTTTGAGTCCATAGCACTGCGACTTTGGACTGCTCTGCCTCCACCTTTAATAGTCAGCTGTTTTCAGATAAAGACCTACCTTTTTAAACAGGCATTTGGTTGACCTATCTTCACTTTATTTCTTTTCTATTACTTTGTAATTTGAAATATGCATTGTTTGTTACATGTATGATCTTGTATGTTTTTGTGTAAAACACTTAAATACGCTCCTTAAATACATTTAACTGACTAACTTACTCGTGATATTTAACCCAGTGTCTGCTTCCATTCTATAGACCAACCCCACGTATCTGGCCAAGCTGATCTTCCAGATGCCACAGAATAAATCCACAAAGTTTATGGACTCTGTCATCTTCACCCTGTACAACTACGCCTCCAACCAGAGGGAGGAGTACCTGCTGGCCAAGCTCTTCAAAACGGCCCTGCAGGAGGAGATCAAGTAAGAACCAAACACTGCGACAATCCTTAAATGAGCACCGTTTTAAATCCAATGTCCATGAATACACAGTTAAAATTGTTTCAACTGTCCGCAGGTCAAAAGTGGACCAGATGAAGGAGATCGTCACAGGAAACCCGACAGTCATCAAGATGGTGGTGAGCTTCCACCGCGGTGCGCGGGGACAGAACGCGCTGCGGCAGATCCTGGCACCGGTCGTCAAGGAGATCATGGACGACAAATCGCTAAACATTAAGACCGACCCGGTGGACATCTATAAGGGCTGGGTCAACCAGATGGAGACGCAGACTGGAGAGGCCAGGTGAGCTTAAGGCTTTTTGACAGGGGGGTGGCTGTCTAATTGTTTTCATACACAGGAAAATTATAATGCAAAGTACATTAATAAATATATAAAAAATATAAACTGTCTTTTTACTTTAGTATAAAGAACAGATGGTGTTTTATAGTGGCCTGGTTTAAATGCTTGTTTCAAGAAATCTTATCAATTAATTATTGCTTATCCTATTGACAGATTTCTTTGTTGGTATTAGCACATTTTTTTCAAATTACATAAGTGTTTTTTGCAGTGATGAAAGCATGGCTACATTACTGCACACTAGTGAAGCAAAAGGCTTTAGGGGGAAATGATATTAACGGTGTTCCTTGTCTCCGTCTCTGTCTGTCTTCTCCTCAACAGTAAGCTGCCTTATGACGTGACTCCAGAGCAGGCCATGTCCCACGAGGAGGTGAGGACGAGACTGGAAGCCTCCATCAAGAACATGAAGACCATCACTGACAAATTCCTGTCTGCCATCATTGTCTCGGTGGATAAAATCCCGTACGTTCCTCACTTACAGCATCACTGTCTGCATTTTCACAGACACAAGTCAGCTGCTTCGAACCAACATTTATAGTGAAATAGTTCCCGCTGCCTGTCTCACGCTGTCTGTGTGTCTTTTTGTCTGTCAGATATGGGATGCGTTTCATCTCCAAGGTGCTGAAGGACACCCTCCATGAGAAGTTCCCAGATGCTACGGAGGATGAGCTGCTCAAGGTTTGCATCTTTAATTTAGAAGTGTAATGTTTGTCACTCTGTGCTTCCCACAGTCTTTAAAGGACCAGTTCTACCAAACCAAAAGAAAAATATATTTTCTATATCCTAGTTCCCACTTGCCACAGTGTTATCTAACCATGCAAATGATTTCGGTTTAATGAAACAAATGATTGTGAGGTCTCCGACACTGAGTCTTTACCTAGATTTTCCACCAGGCGCGTCTGTGCTTTGTTCTGGTTTTGTTCCGTCCTCCTCCACGTCACACCAAGAGCAACTCAGAAGTGGACTGTCTTGCAGCCCGACTCACAGATTTTGTTTTCTCTAAAAGTACTTGAAAGAAAAATCTCATGTTTATTTAGCTGTACCTTCCACTCCAGGTACTCCCACAGTTAAACTCCATGCCTTCTCTTTTCTGACATTGTCCTTTAAAAAAGATCTGTAATGTGGTCTTATGTTCTTCCTCCTCGAAGACATACACAATAGGGGGTGTCTTTTGGTAAACTGACTGGAACGCCCCGCGGCTTGCGTGAAAATAGACCTGGAGCATATCTTCAGCGGAGCGGAGAGCCGCTTCACGCACACTTCGGGGAAGCGCCTTGACGCGGCTGGTGGAATATCAGCATTGACTTGAAAGGCTGCGATTGCTCACGGGCGTTACGGCACCTCTGGAACGCAGCGCAGACTTGCATGGTGGAAAATGCTACAAACCCAATACAACTGTGGTACATAGCGTTTGATTTGTGCACTTTAAACATCTAAAAATTAAATTCAGAAGCAGGTCACACAGACAGATTTGTCCACTTTAAACCAGGGCTGCACAATATGAGGAAATAATCTATCAGATTATTTTGACTGATATTACGATTGCAATGTGATTCAAGGTATTGGAGGGAATGGTCATTTTTGTATCATTATTCTCATTTTCATTGATTTTAAAGCGTGATTTTTGTGGGGATCTGTAAAAAACAAAGATTTCTTCTCCTTAGTCTACGGATACATTTTGTTGTCTGGGATGTCTCTGCAGCACCACAGTACTTATTTCAGAATGGTTTGACAAAAGCCGCAATTTGGATATTGCAGTACTCCATACTGTGATTTTGATACAATAGCGATTAATTGTGCAGCCCTACCTTCAGCTATGACCACCACCTCCTTCTGCATTGAGATAGTTTGCAGTCATTCTGAGATAGAAAGTGAAAACTGGCTGAACTGACCACCATAGCTCCTCTTCTCTGGCCTCTTCATTGATCGTCTTCTGCCTGGCTCTCTCTTCCCTGTTTCTTACACCTTTCTTTCCTTTTTTTTTTCCTGCTGTTGCTCTGCTCTTCCCCGCCTTGCCGACCAGCTGCGGCCTCTCTGTCGGGGTGGTGGTGTCTTCCTTCACACTGTCTGCTGACATAAAGGTGGCCCATGACACTCTTCTGGCTCTCCTCCTCTTCTTGCACACGCTGACAGGGTCAAGAGCCTTTTTCCTCTTTTGCACTAGCATCTACCAAACTTTTGAATCTCAACTCCTTCCCTTCATGGTTTATATGAGTAGTCCTAAAATAGAAACAAGCATGCCGTTTGCACCTTTTTTGGTATGACAACCAATGTGGTCCCTAAATAACTTAAACTAGCACTTGGTAGGATTTAGTAGCATCTAGCGGGGAGGTCGCGGATTGCAACCACCTGAATACCCCTCATCTCTGCCTTTCCAAGTGGGAAGTAGAACCCATGGTGGCCTTCAGGTAACGTTAACACGTGATAGACCCTTATTAGAGCCGCTTTTTGGTTTTCCGCTGTAGAAACTATAGACTCTATACAAAGATGGAGGACGCCTCTCCACTTCCTCTCGATGCACCAAAGTGAAGCCAAAATAGCCCGGATATGGGGGCTGACATCTTGTTATTTCAAAGTCTTGCCCATATATCCTCCCGGCCAATTGACAGTGATTTACAGCTGTCAATCATGACACTGTTTTTTATAGCATTAAATAGCTAATAAATACAAAACTTATCAGAAAAATGAGCACTTCAACAGACATTAGCGTGATAAGAACTACCTAAAATGTATTTGACATTTTTTAGTTTGGCCCATGTTCTATTGGGTAACATAGAGGGGCGAGATTTATAACATATACTGCTGCCAGCAACCAGGGGGCGATCCAGATGTCTTGGGTTAACTTTTACAGTCTATGCATCAACCCCTGGTAACAACATGGCAGGGCAACATGGTGGGCTCTGCATAATAAAACCAAAACGCATATGATGGGCTCATTCTAAGCTAACGAAAACACAATGATTCTTAGTTTCAGGGGATTTACACTGATGAAAAAAATAGTTAAGATTATTAGATTCTGTCTTTGCAGAAGAATCGCCCTAAATCCAACACACTGCTCCTTTAAGTTGAATGACAATCCTTATTTTTCGGAATACTTGTATTTCTGTTAATGGCTGCATCATGCAGCATGACTTCACTTACATCTTTCTGAATAGTTTGATCAGTGGTCATACAAAAAATCAAATGTTTCCAATTTTAAAAGCTTTTTATGTACCATTACGGCTATTTTTCATCCCCCCAAAAAAGTGTTCACAATGCATAAAAAATATGTCACCTTTTCTTATCATAATACTTTGATTAACTGAGTCATTTGATTTTGACGTTTCAGATTATAGGGAACCTCTTGTATTACCGCTACATGAACCCGGCCATCGTGGCGCCAGATGCCTTTGACATCATTGAGGTGTCGGCGGGAGGCCAGCTGACCACCGAGCAGCGGCGAAACCTGGGCTCTGTCGCCAAGATGCTGCAGCACGCCGCCTCCAATAAGATGTTCCTGGGAGACAACGCCCATCTCAATCCCATCAATGAATATCTCAGTTCCTCCCACCAGAAGTTCAGGTCAGATGTTTTTCTTTACAGAATTAGCAATGTTTTTACAGGATGCATGGAAGCTAAAACTTTTCCAAAAGGGGCACTTCAGGATGCTGTTAGTAAATGTCTAGTTTCTCCTCAGTGATGCTTTCATGCTGTATTTGCTGTTTAAAGCTCTTCTTCTGACTTTAACCCTCCTTGCATCGCAGGCGTTTCTTCCTGGCAGCCTGTGACGTTCCTTCACTTGAAGATAAGTTCAACGTGGATGAGTACTCCGACTTGGTCACTGTCACCAAACCTGTCATCTACATCTCCATCGGAGAGATTATAAACACTCACACAGTGAGTTTGGACCCCATCCCTCCCGCTATTTTCTGTCTCAAATCATTCCCACTGTCACACATGTATTCCTGTCAATCTGTACCAGGTGTTTGTTTTAGTTTTTTTGAGATTTTGTCTTATACAGTACGACTAACACACTGCCTGGGCTCTTCTGTCCTGTTAGCTGCTGCTGGACCACCAGGACGCCATTGCTCCGGAGCACAATGACCCCATCCATGAGCTGCTGGAGGACCTGGGCGAGGTTCCCACCGTAGAGTCCCTCATCGGTGAGTGGAGTGAAGCAAAAGGCTTTCTTTGTCAGTGTGGTTCCAGTTATGCAAAAGAAATTAGCTAAAACTTAAAGAAAGGTCGGTTGGTCGGTCGTTAGGTCGGTCCATTTTTTCCGATATCCGATTGACTTCACTTGCTGGATGTTTTGCTAAAGATCCAAGGAAGTGCAGTGTTGAGTGCAAGCTCTAGATATTTATTAGTAGTGCTGTATGTACACACCGTATAGTGCATTTAAAAGGTGCAGTAGGTAAGCCTTAAAAAATTAATAAATAAAAAAAGCACCACCTACAACCTGTTGTGCGATTTGCGAAAATCCACCACTCCCTGTTCAGATGCACCAATTAGGGGGGGGGTCTAACTGCATGTCTATCACTGCTCTTGCACACGCATTTCATAGCGTCCACCCTGCCCTGGGCACGAGCTGCGGCTAGGTTTCTTCCCCTTCCCCCCCTCTTCACACCCGCTCTATCATGGATAGCACATACATCCTTGTGGGGGGAGGGGCTTAAGGGACTGTTTTGGGCTTTGGTGGAAAGAGGGGAGGGACTGAGAAGTTGTCCATGTTTAATTTTTTGGGCTTAATCCTGGATCTTCACAATCCTACCTACAGCACCTTTACGATGGCACCACTATTTACTATTATACTGCCGAAGGGCATGCTGAGATGTTACATTGTAGCAAACTCAAACATTTCAAACATCAGTGATGTAACTTTTCAAATGCCAAACGCTTTTGTTTCCAGCAATAGCCTGGTCCCAAACAGGGGTGGGAATCACAGGGTACCTCGCAATTCGATACGATACACCATACATATATTATCATCTGATCCTTTGAGCACACTGTCCCTTCATCTGAACAGCTCTCGGTCTCTTTCAGGTGAAAATCCTCTTCCTTCTGACGACCCCAACAAAGAGCTGATGGGGAAGACCGAGGTTTCACTCACACTCACTAACAAATTTGACGTCCCTGGTGAGGCCAACGCTGAGATGGATGCCCGGACTCTCCTGCTCAAGTAAGCTTATTCGGTAGTTTCACATTCGGGAAAAGATATATAGAGAAAATTAAATATCATAATATTTTTGACCAAACACATCGATGGCAATATTGAGGCGATATTGTAGGGTTGACAATTGATGTTTTCTCAAAATATTAACGCAATGAGATTTTTGATAGACAATAACTAATAATGTGGATCCAATGACTAAGTGGGTAAGGGCAAATCATAGAACAGCTAGTAAGTCTGGTAATTTCAGAAAATTACATCACTTTACAGTAATACAGGCTTTAAAACCAGGAGAAGACAACATCCGAGTCATATCACGACATAACGACCTAAATTTAAGTAGGGATAGTTAGGGTTAGGGTAGGCACCGAATCCAGGATTCGGGTTTGGATTTGAAATTGTCACTTATCTGGCGATAGCAATGTGCTTTCCTACGATGTGAGAAGAGCGTCTGAATTCAACATTAAATTGTTACATTTAACTATTTTAGAGGCTGTGGACGTTTTTTACTCCATTATTGCGTTTCCTGTGTTAATGGAGTGAGGATGGGAGGAGGATTCAGTATTCAGTTTTGGATTCGGCAGAATCTTAACCAGTGGATTCTGTATATGGCCGAACCCCAAATATCTGGATTCGGTGCATCCCTAAATTAAGACAATATCTAGCGTCATATATCAATGTCAATGTAATATCAATAGTTTATGGTTAGCAAAGTAGATTCATATGGTTGTTCCAGAAAATGAATTGGTTTCCTAAATGTTTTATTTTTTCAGCACCAAGAGGCTCATTGTGGATGTGATCAGGTTCCAACCTGGGGAGACTCTGACTGAGATCCTGGACTCATCAGCAGGCCCAGAACAGGTCAGAAATACAAAGCCACTACAATACACCGCTGTTGTCATGGAACTACAATTAGTGTTAATTTTGTCAGGCGAGACCAGACTTAATATGTATGTACTGTACGTCAACATGACTAAGACGAGACAATGACTAGACTGCACCAATGTCCAAAAACACTGAGTAAGACTAAATTACCATGCATCATTGTTGACAAAATACCATGCTTTATTGTCTTCACAGTGTACTGTGGGTTGAATTCAGTGTGTGAAAGTTTCACAAATTTATGTTAAATGTATAAACTTAGCACAAAAAGTAAGGACACTTTTGTTTGGTAGATTATTTCTCTGTGGTAACAATTCTTTTTGGCAATAAATCTTATACCGATGGAAAGCCTTCTTAGTTCCCTTTGAACATGCATTGACAGTATGACAACTTCGCCAAATCTTAACTGCCAATGCCAAACAGCTTATTATGCCATTGACACATTTGGTGTTTGGTGGATTGGATGATTTTAGAAAAATGCAGAGTTTTTTTGTGATTGTTGTCAGGAAAAATCATTGATGATAGGGCACGTTTTCTTAAAAAATGCGATGAAACATGCAGGATATTTGTGCAATTTTATGTGATAAAATATGCTGTGGAGGAGGGTCTGGCAACAGGAAATCAACTTGGGGTCTTTCAGAATGTTTACGTTTACAACTTTGAAATGGTCTATAAAAACGTTGTTTAACTGACACTATGGTAACTGATCCTCTTCTTTCCCCGGACGACAGGAAGCAGAGTACCAGCGTGCCATGCAGAGGAGAGCCATCAGAGACGCCAAGACTCCCGAGAAGATGAAGCGGGTGAAGCCGGTGGTGGACGACAGCCTGACGCTGCAGGGCAAGAAGGACAAGATCAAGAGCAACCTGCAGAGGCTGGCAGAGCTGGGGAAGGTTCACCCCGAGAACCGCTTCCAGGACCTCATCAACGACATAGCCAAGGTAAATAAAAGTGTCTGAAAAGCCCTGTTCTCACGGGACTAGTATTACCAGAGGACATCATGCGATTTAGAAACAACTAGGGGTGTCACCATACATCGGTCTGGATCAATATATTGGTCTGGATCGATAAATCGGTCTGGATCGATATATCGATTCAATGCTTTACGGAGCAACATCATCGATACAAAGTGAAAATATTGATGCATATCTACATTTTTCAGATGCTTTATTTTGAAATTCCCACTTTATATTTGTTCTTTTTATTCAAATGTAAATGTCCGGAGGAGCTCAGAAATAAAACTGACACATCAAATTTAAGTTGCTTTTTGTAAATGTACATTAATGTTACTTGTTGTATTAAATAGGCTTATGTATTGTCTCATGTTGGTGAGTGGCACACTTTGTAATATCAGTAGATATTGTATTGTTGATATAATATTGTATCGTGATAAGACATTTGATTTACACTTAGAAATTACCCCCCATATATGCATTGCGTGCGGCGCAATTACACAGGATAAATTAAGCCAATAACGACGCCAAATCACAGGGATGCCTTTTTGAACAGGATTAATATCACACCCCATACTGTGTGTGGTGAAATATGGCAGGTCATTTGTGGTAGACATTTTAATTTACAAACTCTTGACGTGGCAGATTCACACAGGATTAAGATGACGTACTCTGCAATTATTTCAAATTACAAGAGGTCTCCAGGTAATACTGATCTTATGCAATAGGGCTAAAGTGGACAGTTAAAACAAGCGGTGTCTTATTTATATTCAATGTGTTTGCGTGTTACAGGACATCAGAAACCAGAGGCGGTATCGTCAGCGTAGGAAAGCTGAGCTGGTGAGACTTCAGCAGACAAACACCGCCCTGAATTCAAAGACCAATTTTTACGAAGTCCAGATTGATTCGTACAATCAGTATATCAAGACGTGCATGGACAACCTGGCCAGCAAGGGGAAGTAAGTGATCTTTCATTTTATTTAACAGTTCACATATGTCATGTGTGGGTCCATGTTTCGCCTCCCAGTCTGTCTGTACGTGTCCGCAGAGGTGTTTTTTGAGGGGAGGCATCGCCCCGTTTCCCAGCATTCACGCTTGATGGGCTCCCCACTAGCAGTTATCAGTTTCTTTCCAATGAACACCGACAAGCAAAGGGACTCCTTCCTCCTCCAACCACGATGGCTGCACCTGGTTGCACTAACGCGCCGCTCGTGGCCTGCTCCTTGATTTCAGAACAGTCCAACATGGCGGCTCGTTTGACACTTTCGCTTATTTTACATAAATTTGATCACAAAAGTGTTTCCGAAAACATTGTATGCGAAAAATAAGCTATGCAGTTGCTATCTGAGCTTTCTGTTGCATGACTAAAACAACCTTTCGAACGTATACACGGTCCACCAAAACATCTTCCTTCCCGGGGCTTTCTTTCAGCGGCACCGTGGCTCCGTCTGGCGCTCAGCCCCCTTAACCCATGTGTTGTCTTTCCGTCAACCATGAAAAAACACATTTTGGATACCTTTTTTTTCAACATTATTATCGCTTTTCTGACATTTTTGTCACTTTTTCAATGTTGTAGGTGCTTTTTTTTAAATGTTTTATGATAATTTTTATGTTGACATTTTCAGCCCTTATTTCAACGGCCCATTTTTTGTGACAAAAAACAAACAAACTGGAAACGGGTAAATTTGACCATTTGAAATTTGACAACATGAGGGTTAAGACCATTGTGATTGGTTTAAATAAATGCCATTAAACCAGCACACGTTTTTCTCCTATCCCGGAAAACTGCGTGGACTAGCCTGACCGGAGTACGCCTGTGGGTCTGGCTATGCAGAGAGGAGACAACCGAGAGAAGGGGAAATGACATGCAGCAGTCATGAAATATCTACATATAGATGTCTGACTCCAATCAGACTTATTCCCACATGTAGTATGAATGTAATAGAGCATTCTGTTTCCCTTTTTCTTTTTCAAAGCACATTTTTGAAGTGTGCCAAAATCCCAGCGGGGTCACTTCTAACAGGCAGTGAATCACAGTGCTGATCCTCAGACTCCTGCTAGTTTGGATATGGGCGATCTAATCAGGGCCCGTGTTACTCCTGGAGGGCAGAATTAAGCCCAGCTGCTGCCTCGTTAAATAGATAAATAGCACTGCAGGAACCAAGGAACAGGCTTTGAAACACCATGGGAGGTGTCACAAAGGGAATTAGTCTGTATTATTGAATCACATACACATTAGGCTTGTAACAATTATTACATAATTGTCTACTTGTCCATTTTTTCTTTTACATAATGACGGTTTGTTTGTTTAACCGCAGTGAATTGCTAACATTAGCTAAGGCCTTCAGTCGTATGGGAATTGTTGATTTTGTTTAGATATGCCAAATTGTAATTATGTAAGTGATTATTGGTTGGACAATATCTTTTTATTATTATTTCAATTTTTAGTAGTTGGCACTTGACCCTATACACGTTCTTAGCAATAAACATGACAAGGCTTTTATGATAATAAAGAGGTGATGTTTGAAAGGCTGTGTATTTGTTACTACACAGTCTTTTATAAAGTACTTGAAAGCGATACTTGAATAAAAGAACCAGTATTTTACCAGTTAAATTACTTTGGTAGAAGTTAGTCACCTTTTAGAATATTATTTGTATTTGATATTAAGTGTACTTAAGTATCAAAAGTAATTTTCTGATATTAAACGAATATTATCAAGATAGAGCAAAATATACAACAAAATATTATTACTAAAAGAGGAATTTCTTCCAATGCTACATCTATTTTTTTTATATACATTTATTACATTAAATAGAAACTTTGATTTTAACTTTTATTATGGCTTTGTCATAGAAAACCATAACTTTCAGGATTTCCACACCTTCTTTTATTAAGTAAATTAAATTGTTTTATGAAGAAGAATCTTTCACTCTCAACGTACGGAGATATTTCCTAACGAGTACCAAAGATGCTTAGAGGAAATGTAGTGGAGTAAAAGTAAAGGTTTCCTGATATATAAATAACAAAGTAAAGTACAGATAAGTACAAATTCTACTTCAGTACAATAACGACGTATTTGTACTTTGTAACATTACAACCCTTTTATTACATAATCTGGGTCACATAACCTGTATCTGTGAATTCATTCAAAACTTTAATTTGTGTACACTGTCTTTCTGTCTCTCCTCAGGTTGTCAAAGAAACCAGGCGACAACAAGACCAAGAAGAGTAAACAGGTTTCTCAGAAATACACCGCCTCTCGCCTCCACGAGAAGGGCGTGCTGATCGCCATAGAGGATCTGCAGCCCAACCAGTGAGTACTGCTTTCTTCAGTGGTGGAATGTAGTCTAGATCCATGACGCTCCACGTCCGGGATTGGTTCGTTGCCTCCAGAAATTCCGCCGGATTTAAGCCCGGGGTCCGTTACCTTCCTCTTTCTTTATGTTGGCGGTCTAACCTCCGGTGGATTTCTGAGGACTATGGTGACCTGGTCCTCAGATCTCTGCAGGGTAAATCCAAACAGCTAGCTAGACTATCTGTCCAATCGGAGTTGTCTGATGCTTTACTGAAACAACCTTTGAACGTACACACGTTCTGCCAAAACAAAGGTCTTCCTGAGGCCATTTTGCAAAGGCGCTACAGCTCCGTCCAGTGTAACTAAGTACATTTGCTCATTTGCTAAATATTGTACGTTTTACTCCACTACGTTAGCCGACAGCTTTAGTTACAAGTTACTTTATTTACAAATTAAGATTTTTGTACACAACACATGTATGTTTTGTTATTTAAACTTCCTAACAAGATACAGACCTACAAGTCCAAATGGAATGGTTAAACAATTAAACACTAAATCATTGTACTGTTTAGGTCATTTACACTTTCTCCAATGTTAGGATATTTTTGATTGAGTACTTTTACTTTTAGTACTTTTTAAGTACATTTTCCTGATGATACTTAAACTTACTTATTCAAACCTATTCACCTATTGCACTCGGATTTAATACATAAGATTTTCCTATAAATCAGTTTTTTTTCTTGCAAATGTACCACTTAAATCTTGAGTTATTCATTTTTTTGTATCAATGGGCTGTTATTGATCAGTTTCTTGTCACATGGTGACTCATTTCACCACATTAACGGTTTCCTCTTCTCTCTCCACAGGTTCAAGAATGCTATTTTTGAGATTTCTCCAGCAGAGACTGTTGGAGTTTTTGAGGTGAAGGCCAAGTTCATGGGCGTGCACTTGGAGACATTACAGTTAGAATATCAGGTACAATTTCTCCTTTCATATCGTTTTTCTTCTCTTTCCTACAGTTGCCAAAGAGTAAATATTGGTGCGTTATAGAGACTGTCTGCTGTGATTGATTCATTGCGGCTGATCTTCTCATGTGTTTGTTTCTCAGGATCTCCTCCAGCTGCAGTACGAAGGTGTGGCGGTGATGAAGCTCTTTGATAAAGCCACCATCAATGTCAACCTGCTCATTTTCCTGCTCAACAAGAAATTTTATGGAAAATAGAAAAAAATAACAGGGCGACAGACACTGATTTAATCCACAAAACCCACTTTGAGGGTTGCAGAAAGCCCTGACCCGAACCACCCTGGCTCTCCTACACATTGCCTACTGCACTTCTCTTATGTGCCAATGCAAATTTATGTAGATTATTTTTTATTATGTGGATCACCATATGTGCTTTATTCTTAATGGAAACACTCCATTGTGCAACTCGAGCTGTCACGCCACAAGAAACTTGCTCAAGTCTTTTTTTTTTTTTTTGTCTTATTGTCTGTAACTGCAGCTAGGTCAAAAGTTTAAGATTTGTATGTTTTGCTTTAAATATTATGAATATCTTCTGCATGGGCCTTGATTAATTAATTATAAAAAGATGTATGTTACATGTAAAAAGATCATGTTTTGTGTCTTTTATATGCTCACCTGACTGATAAAAGGTCTGTTAAACATCTCCTCCGCAAATACCAAAGTCCCAGCGTATTATTTTCAGCCGGGCTGTAGTCCAGGAGGCGGTGTTTTGCGAGTCCTGACCCGGTCTTGGACTCAGTGACTCCGTCTGCTGTCGGCCATTTTTGCGTTGGATTTTCTGTTGCTGCTTGAGACAAATGGGAAAGAAAAAAACGGAAAGAGTTGTGGGGGGGAAAAAACGAGATTCACTCTTTCTCCTTAGCCGTATTTTATTTTGAAATCACTGTCGGAAGTAGTAGTTTTTTTTTTTTTTTTTTACATATGGTTTGAAAAAGATTCAACGCTCTCTTGATTTTGATTTGACCCTCAACCCATTGTTAACAGGCACACACACAGTCTAATATTTACGCAAGGAGAAAGTGGCATCACACATAGAATTTGAAAAGAACTTTTTGAATTTTTGGCGCGCTCATATTGAGCTTTTAATCTCAAAAATTGGGTTTTGTGTTTTTTAAATATGCTTCTAGAACGAATTTCTAATTTTGTTACATGGGCATGACAAATTCACATTACACCACGTCCAGTCTGTCCTGGCTCAGAGGTATTTCCTGTTTGTTTTTTTCCGGGCAAGAAAGTCAGGAAGTTGGTTTGTTTCGAACTGGACTGAGCTGGCCATGACCACAGCCCTGGTGCTCTGAACTAAGCTGCCACTTATAGCTCCGACATTCATAACCAGGATGTGACATGGCACTCCAAAACTGTGCAGATGTGCTCAGTCATTGGCTTTCTCAGTTGATTTACTGGGAATTCATTTTTTTTTCTCAAATATCTCTCATGGGCTGGTTGTCTCATGCAACTGAAACAAAATTGTTACATCCCATCCAGAATCAGTTTAGTAACTACAACATCATGTCTGTTGATCTGTAAAAACAGTGTAAGATGGACACTGAATACAGAGATTTTTAATATGTCTTGTTGGGAAATAATTTGACAAACTTTCTCTTATTTATTTTATATGTTGTCAGTCCACATTCTACTGTAGTTGATATTGTCACTACCAACTATGTGAGTTGAGTGCAGAAGTGAGTTTGGCATGCTCAAATTAAAATGTTTAACGGCATAACGTGTCATACGGAAATTTATGCACTTGATAAAATAAACTTTTCTTATTACAAACTATAACCAAAGATGGAAATCATTTCAAAAACCGTTTTAGCAATCTATGATTGTTTGATTGCTTACATTTGCTCCAAACGCCATTCAAGTAACGGTCTTTGTTGTGATTGATTGCTAACTTGTGGCCAGCAGTGAACAACCTTTGGACCATTAGCATGTTCTTGTCAGTGATTTATTAAGAGAACGTTCTTGTAGGCTACATGTCGCAAAATGACGCATGCGCAACTCACATCTGCGCTCGACTCACATCAGGTAGTAAGCCACCAACCTCCACTAAGCGTAGCTCCTATGGCGCCATTTTTATGCTATCTATCAGTGTAATGTAACTAATGTTAACAGCATTTTAGTCAGCAATAATTAGCCTGTGCCATGTTATCTCCTTACATATACATTCTCCCTCCATCTCTGCAAGATTCAGAATGATTGAGATTTCTCTTGCACAGCTACCAGAAGACTTACAGTTTTCAGACAGGTTGCATCTACGTCTTCAAGCTCAGTTGGAGGCTGCGCAGTAACGCTCATCCCTCACTGAAAGAGGGCTTTTAAGTGACTTCACTGGTCTCCATCATGGTCTATGGCTTGTAAACAATGGGTCGTGTTGTCCATTTCTTATACGGTCTATGGTAGTGACAGATGTTTGCAACATTACAGACCATGTAATCAGCTGGAGGATGTGCAGTTTCATAGGTGTAAATCTCAGGGGGTCAAGATTTACCCAGTGTGAGGGTTGTCCCCACCACCTTCAAAAAATCATTAAAAAGCATGTAGTGTATTTTGAAAATGTAATAATACATGATTAAAAAAATGGAATTGGTAAAACAATACGAACAGGGCAAAAATTGCCTTTTAAAGAAAATTTAGAGAACAAAGTTTGAATCTCTTAAGTAACTTAGCTAAGGTTAGCATGTTGTGCAACTCCAGTAAGTAGGCAATGCTGATTTATTCACTTTAAAAATTGGTTGAAGTGATTATTTTCGCTGTGTCCTTAATAAATTTGACATGACAAAAGATGTTTCCATGAATCCTCTGTTAGCAGTAGAACGTTACCTAACTAGCTTGTTAGATGGTTAGCTAATTGACTGCCCCTAGCTTGCTGGATAGTTAGCTCGTTAGCATTAGCTAGCTAGCTTGCTAATTCCACCCAACATGCTTTCACTGGTTACAGCAAATGCTAGTTTGCTTGCTTGCTTGCTTGCTAGGGGTTCAGTCCTCATTTCAGCATAATCTGCATTAGAGAAAAGAATCCCTTCTGATGTTTAAAGTGAATAAAATCGGTTGTCAGCCTTCTTCCTGGAGTTCCACAATTAACACTACATATATCCTGTACCAATACAATATTTGCTTTATTTTATTTCTTTAAATATTGCGCTTGAGAAATTTAGTTCAGCAAGACAGTTTATAAAGTAATCCTTTACCTGCTGCAGCATAGAGATGTTTACACATTAATGTATCAATAATAATATCCCCAATCATGTAGGGTTATATATGATTCTGAAATGTGCCATTCTGCAAAATGAATACTTTTAGATTCCAAATGCAAGATGTTTATTGCCGTACGTAAAGTAAAGACAGCTTCCATCATGCAATGAAAAACTTACTTTGCCAGTCTTCCTTGCTCAAAATTAAACAAAGTGAGAATAAACACTAAAAAAGTTGTAATATTTACTGTGTATAAATAATATATATATAGTTAATTTATATTGTTTTGCTTATACTTAAGAAAGTTTTTAAATGCAGTACTTTCCCACCATTTCCAACATTTTTCCATCTTTATCCAACATTGCATAATGCACTCTCACTCATTTCCCTCTCAACTACTACAACATTAAAACAATACTTTAATGTACATACATGTACTTTACTGAGTATTTCCATCTTGTGCTACTTTAAACTACTACTCCCCTACATTTCAGAGGCAAAGAGTACACTTTTTATGCCACACACTTAGTTACTAAATCCTATTTACATTAAAGAAATTATACACTCATGTGATATCATGCATGGTATATTACTACCTAGTATACACAAATATCTAAAATCCACTCCGAGGAAGATGAACTACAAGTTTTTGTTCATGATACAGACGGAATATTATAACATTCTATAATAATGTAACTAAAATGAGCCATTTTTTCATAATGTGTACTTTTTACATTTGATACTTTAGAGTGCATTTTGCTGATAGTACATCATATCTGTATATCATATACAGATTTTTACACTGTAGTATTTCTACTTTTACTTACATTGATATTCCCAAATTTGTAATCTCCTGCTACAAAAGCTTGATTGGGTCCATTCAGATGTCTTTATGTTTGAGTGCTATTTGATGGTTTTAGGTTAAGTCTACAAATAGATGTTATTTTGTATGAAAGGTTTGTTTTGTACGTGGACAAAAAGTTGTACAATGGTTTAATTGAAGAGCAGAAAGAAGTATGCCTCTCAGCAACAGTTAAATATGAAGAGAATAATTAAGCAGTCACTGGTAAAAGAATCCGGGCAGATTTATTGCTTCTGAATATAAATATGGATTTGGGTAATCACGTGAAGGCTACTTATCATATAATAATATAATTATAAAAAAACAAAGACAAAACCAAGATTATTTAACACAATCTTTTAGACTGTAAAGAACTTTTGAATCTCATTTTGTATACACATTTCAAATAAGTAGAATAGATCTGGTGTCTGAATTATTATAAGTTAAAAGTTATTGGAGGGAAGAAGAAATACCATAATACAACAGATGACAACCAACTTTCAAACAGCAGTGTGGTATATAACCAGAGTACTTTTTTTTCCTAACCTGAATACTTCTTTCAGCTCTGATGATGATGATGTTATCAGCAATCCCATAGAGAGACAGGATAATACAGCACCTGTTTACTGGTTCCACTATTATTCAATTTATTTAGCATTTATTCACCATTCTCATATCTCACTTATTATTCATTATTTATACATCATTCTCATTTCTTATTTCAGAACTGTTCATAATGTTCATACTGTTCATATTATAATATAATAACTTAATATTATTTATCCCAGTACCCTTTGCAATATGTTCCACATTTAAATAATTTTTATTGGACTCTTCTTGCACTCATCTCTCTATATTGCCTCTGTTTAGAGTATGTATATATTAGTGTGTATAAATTGTTGGTTTGTTGGTTTGTTTTGAATGTGGTAAGCACATTGTGAGCAACTATACTCCAAATGTATACTATATATATGTATACTCGTATGTGTCTTCATACCTGGTCAGTAAAGCTGATTCTGATTCTGATGATGTAGTAACTCTGTCGCCGCCCTGTGGACATCAACGGTACTGACGGCGTTTAACGAGGGAATGTTTTTCTCGCAGTAGCTAGTATGTAGGATAACAAGCCAGCGGATCAGAGTTGTGGTCACTAGCCCTGCCAACCGACGGCTATAATAAGGCTGAAAACATTAGCAGCATGGTCTCTGGAAGAGTTCTGCTTTAGCAGCGACGAAGGAGTCGAGCTTTTCTTTTGGCGTCGCTTGTTTATTTCCACTGGAGTCGGTGGGTTGTAGTGTGTCTGAAATAGCTCTGCTGCCCGTGGATTAACACTCAAGAAGACGAAAAGAAGAACCGCTGTGATGTCGATTTAAGTGTAACAAATGTGGATTATGTTCCTGCTTCACTTGTGAATATTTGTGATTTGGAGGCTTCCGCATTTTTGTGGCGGTAACATCGACTCGAAATTCAGTTTTAAGTCGGGACAAGACCAGCAGCGGACACTTGTTGAAATACAATTTACATCTGCACGGCAGCTTTGCTAACGTTGGTAGCGAGGTTTATCTATCAAGGCTAACAACTTTCTCTAACACCAACGCTAAATCTGCTACAAATCCCTTTACATATGCGTCTGCTCGATGTTGACCGAGTGTCGACAAGTTGTCAAAGTGAGTTTGTTAACATTGTTCCGATGACACTGACAGCAGCTTAGCTAACTTGGCTAGCTAGCTAGCCGCAGCTGTTACTCGGCTCTCCTGTTAGCAATGACAACTAACGTTATGTTAACGTTACATTCAAACAAGTGGTTCGCTGGAAATATGAAGTCATATTGTAACATTGACTTTTTTTAATCAACACGTCATTCTTCGTGAAAGTTATTAGAGTTTAACTGTACACACTTAATTTGCTAAGGCTTTGTTTACTCCGCTCTCTTGGCATAGGAAGACAACTTTTATTAACGGGAGCTTAGCTACGTTAGCTACTAGCTCGGCTTACAACAACACTCAGTTGCTGCAGCCAGCAGAGTTAACTCTGGATCAACTTTGTCCAACAAGTAATGTTTGCTATGGTGTTAAAACTCGGATTGGTTCACTGCAACGCTCACTGAAAGATTCTGGACGATAGACTCCGGGCACCGTCTACCAC